>NC_092256.1:24088800-24143800 GCF_036320965.1 Panulirus ornatus
ACCTCATCTCGTATCCATGTTTTGGCTGCATAGGTCACGGACATGAGGACTATGCTGTCCCTTGATCCTTTTTTCGCTTCCATACTTACACCTCTACCCCTTATGATTCAATCAAGAAACCCAAAGACCCTTATATCCTGTGCTGCTCTCACCCTTATCAATCCTTTCATCACACCAAATTTAAGCTCCTAAATATTCAAATTCTGTCAGCTCCTCCTGTCTTTCACACACCATATCTATAACACAATTTGGTACACTTTCTGATCTTACTCATTACTTTCCTTTTAAACATTTACCTTCAATCTCCTATGCTTACACAGATCATAAAACACAAATTCATGTAACTCCTCTTCACTCTCAACAACAGACAGTTTCATCTGCAAATAGGATTGCCACTAGCCACCATACCTCACCAGCATACTCCATCTCTACACCCACTTTCCCTAGTTTTGCTTTCATGTCACTTATTACTCAATTTATGTATATGTTAAAAAGCCACTGTGACGATCACACAGACCTGCCACACAGATGTATGATTAAACTTTTGCATAATATCTACCAACTCTTCCACATGCATTTTCTCCTCTATAGACGGCTTTCATACCATCCAACACTGTCCCCCTACCCAATATATCCTTAACACATCCCATAAAGCATTCTTCTTGAATTTACCATACCCTCTCTCCAGATCCATAAAAGCTACATACAGCTTCTTGCCTTTCCCTACATACTTTCCTCAGTTATTCTCAACACAAAAATCTGATCCACACAACCCTCACCTTTTTGAAATCCCCCTGCTCTTCATTTATTCTGCATTTAGTCACTTCCATCACTATCAATAAACAATTAACTTTTGCATGCACTTTTCATGGTATACTTAACAGGCTTATTTCCCAATACCTGATACATACATCCTTAGCACCTTTTCCTTTGAATAAAGGGACAATACTTCTTACTCAAACCTAAAGCACAACATTCTGCTTCCATGCTAATTTACATATCGAATGCACCAATTTCTCCTCCATACTTTAACATTTCAGCCATAAACCCACCCACGCCATGTGCCTTTCTTACCTTCAACCTCATTATTGCCCTCGTTACAGCCCTTCTTGCTAAAGGTACCAGCACTTGTATCCTTTTCCTTCCATCCTCCATACCCATGCACGGAACAACTGCTGCTTCACCTAAACTCACATTCATCAGTCCTTCAAAGCAGTCTTCCCATCCTTCTTCCACTTCCTCTTTTAGATTCTGAAACTCCCCTTCCTTACCTCTCACATTACACTTCCAGTACTAGATCTAATTCCCTTTTCCATCTCCTTCCAGTCCAATTTCTTGTTTTCCCTAAACATTTAACTCAACTTTCTTCTAAAATCTCCTCTTCTGTTTCTTTGCTTTCCTCTATCAGCAGCTTAACATATCACTTCCCTGCTGAACTTCCACTGGCACATTCCATTTGAACAATCTACAATTAGCACTTTTTCCTCTCCAACAATATTTCTAATTTCATTCATCCACCAAGCATCTCCCCTTTTATCTTTTATATCCATGTACATAAACATATATCAATAGCCTGTGATGCTACATTTGACACACCTCAAGTGTACGAAAATCATACACCTCATATTGTGTAAACCTTAGCACTTTAAAAATGCCAAGCTCTTGGGAATGCACTGTATATAAAAGTATATGTGCAGAATTATGGTGTTTGTACCTACAAAATTAAAATGCTCACCTTCTGAATATCAGCATGATTTGGAGCAGCAATAAATTCCTCCAGATCTGCCAGCCTATTTGTCTTGGCATATGCATAGCAAAGTTCACTCTCAACATATGACTCCCGAGCCTTTCTACGTGCCATGACCAAGTATCGAACTAAGTCTTCCCAGTGACCTATGAATGGGAAAGAAAGGCTTTATATAAATTTGAAGTGTCCTAGACAATTCACAGAACTTTTTCAGTATAACTAAATATCAATACACAATGCATATACCCAAACACTAACCTGTCCTGTGAGCTGTGTCAACAACGTCAATGTAAGCAGTGGGATCATCAGCTTTGATGAACGAGTCTATAGCTTCTTTAACCAAAGACTGTTGGAGCTGAGCCTTTGCCAACTGACTCCATACTGCACTTTCATTGCAACGTTCAGCAAACTCATATGCTCGGTCCAAGTTAGCTATGTGTTCAATCAAAACCTGTTGGGCGAGGATTCATGTATTGAGTCTATTTACATAAAATCTATCTCAAAACAATTGATCTTTCTTTCTTTCATACTTGTTCCCTAATCTGGCATGAGTAAGGTTGTATCCAAACCAGATGAATAAGCCTTACAGGAAAAAATTCATCTGGCCCTCCACTCCTGCCCCTCTTAGTCACCTGAGATGAGCAGGTGAAACATGGGCAGCATTTTCTCCCACCTCCTAAGGGATACATTATTTCCCCCCCATACATACCTGCCATTTCCCTCATTAGTGAGGTAGTGTCAAGAACAGTTGACCGAACCTTAGAGGGAAAAATCCTCACTTGGCCCCCTTCTCTGTTCCTTCTTTTGGAAAAGTAAAACAGGAGGGGAAGATTTCCAGCCCCCTGCTCTCATCCTTTTAGTCACCTTCTATGACATGCATGGAATGAGTGGGAAGTATTCTTTCTCCCTTATCCTCCGTGATATAAATTTTTTCATAATTTTCCTTAGGCTCATAAATTCGCAACTAATAACAGTGATTAATCTGTTCTTACTGTACTGTACTTGCAAATGATTACATCATCATCTGATTAAGCACCGTTGGGTACAATTTTCTAAATGCACTTTAGTTTTAGCCTAGAGATAAAAGATAACCATAGCAGACTGCAACTTTGGTGGCAGTTCCAACATTTACAACATCCTTACGAATTCTTGGGACAAATCTAAAGAAGAGTCCAAGAAGTAAGGCAGTTGCATGCATATACCTAAAATCAGCCCTATCACAGCAGCAATATGAAAAAATCAGATTTGTTTAAAAAAAGACTAAGAAGTCTAAAATACCCACATTCATACAGTCCGACTGGGGGAAAAAGTGTGAAGCTTAATTCTAGTCACATAAAAGTTAGGAAAATGAGCCTAAACATATAAACCAGAATGAAAGTAGGTATCAATGATATCAATACAGTTGTTAAAGATCGACCTCTACTTTGTAGGAACTAGCTAAGGAACAGTATCTTACCTGAATGGCTGATGTGTTTACATCAAACTTCTTAAATATAGCAAATGCTTCCTCATAAAGCTGGTTACCAATGGCAATGTTGGCAATATCAGGAGCATCATAGTTGTCTAAGCGGGTAATATAGTCCATGACACGTGTGTGATCAGCCTTTATAGCCGTTAGGATGAGCAAATTTTGCAGGTTTCTGAAAATATAAATACAACTTGGCTAAACAAACACAATGTGATTAGAAGCTTTTCTATGCAAAGCAAATACAATAACTTCCATTATGAAAACTATCATCTTTAAGATTCATTACAAATTTATTAATCAACAGCATAAGGCTCATATCTCACAATACAAACCTGTGATCACTGAAAGCAGAATTATCAAGCACAATCTTCTCAAGGAGTTCAATGAGTTCATTGGGCAAGTCAGCAGTCATAAAAGCTTTCACAGTGACAGATATATCTTCTGGATCCTGGGTTTCTGAGAGTGCAGTTTGGACAACCTTAAAAACACAAAATAAAATAAATACTTACAGCCTAAAGACATCAAAGATAATATGTTCTCACTTGATATGATATAGCTAGGAATGCATAAGATGTACAAAAAGTTTATTTACAAATCTTACAGTTTCATATAAATCCTTTCCTCATTCCCCATGTGAACAGCAAACCCTTGGTGGATGAATGTTCGTTCACGTCCTAAATATCATTCTAATAAATCACATGCCAAAATGATTTACTACCTGGTCTATGAGTTGTCTCCTGTACTGATTGGACTCCTGGAGAACTTCAGCCCACAATTCAGGGTCCCGTCGTCTTACAAGATATCGTGCCTCAGATTTGAAGAGGGAGTTTTCATTGCAAACATTGATCAGTTCTCTGTCACACTGGCCACGTTCATAAGCAATGCAGGCAAGATGGGGATCTCGCTTCTCACAATATTTCCCTGGTGATGAGAGATGCTATTAGTACCAGAAAGCATGTTATGAGTACAGATTATCAACCAAGAACCCCAGTCCAAACCAGAGATTAAGATAAATGTAAAATATTCTCCAAATGTAAATAGTTTGACACCTTCAAGCCAATAAGAGCAACCTGTCCAACCATTACAATTGATTTCTTTAAGCATGTATACATAGAGCATAGGTGTTACCACACAATACCTGCTCGAGATTACACCATGAGTGAGTTGCCACCTTAAGAGTTCTTTCTGCCTTACCTACATGTAGCCTGCTGGCATTCTGTCCACAAATATAAAATTCCTCCTTGTTATATACAACACTTGACAACAATTAACCTACATAACTCAATCTTCGCAACTACTAATCTCCCTGCAGTGAGCACTTTGCACTAGAACTGCCTTTTGGTGAAATGGTATGAGCAACAGATAACAGTAGTAGGTAAGAACATTAGGTTGTAGGAGTAGGTAGTAGTAGTAGGTTGGAACATTAGGCAGGAGCATTAGGGAGGAACATTATGTAGGAGCCTCTGAAAATATTTAGGCTTGCCCTCTGCCAGTGGCCTGTTAAGGGTGAGGCACTAAAGGATAAAAGGCAGCACTTGAGTTTCTTTAGTTATGGAGACTGTTGCAGTAGCAACCCCTTTGAGGGAGTTCCAATTGGAACCAGCAACAGAGATAAAGATAGATTGGGTATGTTTGATGGTATAGTAGTCCCTACAATATTATGTGGATGTGAGACATGGGCTTTCGGTTAGGTTGTGCTAAAGATGGTGAATGTGGTGGAAATCAAATACCTGAGGACAATATGTGGTATGTGGTGGTTTCATTAAGTAAGGACATGTGTAGTAATAAAAAGAGAATGGCTGAGAGCTGAAATAGTTTGAATGTAAGGAGAAAACGAGTGAGGAAAAATATACAAAGAGGATACATGCGTCAGAAGTGGAGGGAACAAGGAGACGAAACTGGAGGTGGAAAGATGTAAGGTAAATTATCTTGAGTGATTAGGGTCTGGACATGCGGAAGGGTGAAAGGGATGCTCAGGATAGAGTGAATTGGAATGATGTAGTATACAGGGTTCACATGCTATCAATGGATGGAGTTGTGGTTTCAGTGCATTACTCCTAAAGAATGGATGTGAGCAGATGCAGCATGCTTCCTATGATCCGGGCGCTAACTTGCTAATACGGGAAACGGCGATCAAAAGTAAAAAAATATCACACGTTCCCGAACTCTTGACTGCAAAAGCTTGTTACGCCATGAATGAAAGTTACCTCTGGCTAGGATGTACCTTTGTTCATAGAGTGAACTGGTACAACAGCAGTATAATTATTAAGGGAAAACAATGCATCACTGTCAGTACAGTTAGTTGGGGCAATAGCAGTGCAATATCAAATCGAGGGAAAACAATGAAATTTCCCCAAACAGATTTTTGCAGATGAGGTGCTGCTAGCTGAACTGGATACAATTGGATACAAAGGAAAGCTGCTTTAATGATGTATGTCGGAGTATGCTGCTGAAAATGAAATTTTTTTTTTTTTCATACTATTCGCTATTTCCCGCGATAGCGAGGTAGCGTTAAGAACAGAGGACTGGGCCTTTGAGGGAATATCCTCACCTGGACCTCTTCTCTGTTCCTTCTTTTGGAAAAATTAAAAAAAAAAAAAAAAAAACGAGAGGGGAGGATTTCCAGCCCCCCGCTCCCTTCCCTTTTAGTCGCCTTCTACGACACGCAGGGAATACGTGGGAGGTATTCTTTCTCCCCTATCCCCAGGGAATAAATGAAATAGATAAGACTTATCTGCCTGCATGTTTTGAGAGAGAGAGAGAGAGAGAGAGAGAGAGAGAGAGAGAGAGAGAGAGAGAGCTCTGGACAACTTTAAATATCACAGAGTAAAGTTCAGTACAGATGGTTGATGGAAAACAGGAAGTTGACAAGAGTCATGTAAAGGAAAAATATACAAAGTTTATATATATCAATTCTTACTTCCGGAATGTTTCAAATTAATCATGACACTCATCTAAATGCAAAATATCTTAAGCAGCAAATCGACTAATGAACTGAAGTGCAGCAATACAGTTCAAACAATCAGGAGGGAGTTCACAGACAAAAAGACACCAAAATGGAAATTTTTGATGCACAAAACAGTTGCACATTTGGAGAATGACAAAAAGTAATGTAGCCACAAAAATTTAACGAACTAGGAAAAGACCCGCTAGGTACATTATACATATACAAAAGTCGATTCATGTTGAATATGACTACAAAAGATTCTCACTGTGAAGGCCACTACACTGAAGTATTATCAGGATAATGATACAAGTTTGCATCATTACATAACTAACCTGACTAAAGATCAACTTCATTCCCAATTCCATAAAGTGAATTGCATGGATACAACCTCTTCGTTAACATGTATACACTTCATCAATATCCCGTGTTAAAATGAAATATGAACTTCCACAATCATACATTTTGTATTGCATACAAGGTTGATTCATTAAGCACAAAGACTCAATGCACACCTACTCTCACATAAAATGCTTCCAGTGCATACTACATTGAATCATTCCACTGGTATCTTCAAATGAAATGTCTTATGCAATTTACATTAAATGTCAGAAAAAAATTAAAACCAATAATGGCTATGGGAACTAGTGTAGTAAACGAATTCCAGGTAAAGCATTCAAGGTGAAACAAAACCAGGTAATGAAGCCAAAAGCTTAAAAATGAAAACATGAGAAAATATAAAACATACCCACAACTTTGCTGTCATAATGCTGGTTTTCACGCAGGAACCTTTCAGGATTGTTGTTGGAATCAATGTATATTTTGGCAATGGCATCATGGGTAGCTGATTCAGTGACGCCTTCATGGATACGTGACTCCAACCAAGTTAACAAGAGCTTCAAGCGATTCCTTTTTTCAACCTGAATCAATCATTGACAAATTTTCAGAATTAATAATTGGAAAAATCATAATACATGTCTCACACAAAATCTAAAATCAGCATTAATGCTATCCCTGTATGGTCAACACACACACACAAAACTCCTTAAGTGATATGAAACATGGGTTCTGGAAATGTTATGCATTTTTTTTTTCCCCAAGGAGGCATCTGATATTGAACCATAAAGTACACTGACAAAGGAATTTGATTTTTCGGCAAGACAGAAATTTTTCATAAAAGAAGGGAACCAAAGATGCATGTCAGAAAAGCCTTCTCAATAACACGGTGAGGTCATTAGTGGCATGATGATAGGCTTCAGCTTGGGACCACTGCCATTCATGATCTGTGAAAATGAATAAAAGGGAATTCCCAAAAGAGTACTGAAGGGCAAGACATAAGGGAAGAATGTGAAGGTGGTATGTAAGGAGGGGATACGTGGAAACTCTTTTGCCGTGGCTACCCCCCTTGATAGGAGTTCCCAGAAGGAAAAGGCATCAGAGACATAGATACGCAGCCAGGTATACCAAAAAATCAGCTTCATGCCTGAATACCTTCAAGAGTGACGCCAAGAATAATGAAAGAAGCTGAGAATGAAGAGGACACCTGAAACATACAAAGAGACTTGCACAAATTGTAGAATTAGTTTAACACAAAACTTATAAAAATGAACACAAACTAATGCTAAGAAAATGAACATTACACACAGAAAAAGAAAGCTTTGATATAAATACAATCCAGCAAAGATAAAGCTACAGGTATGTGTAAAAGAGGGACCTAGGTGTTGACAAGGTACCTAAACTGTCACCAGAACACCAGAAAATATGTCGAGATGAATTGTCTGCAGACAAATATCAATACTGCATTTTCAGTCCATGGATAGGGAAAATTTCAGTAAGCTATTCAAAATGTACATTAAACAAATTAGAATATACTTTTCAAGATGGGTCACTGTACTTCAAAGAAGCATAGAGAATTAATAGATAAGGTCAGAAGGGGGGGGGGATATGGCATCAGAGACAATACAGCTGAGCTACAAAGTGAGGGAATAAGCCATAAACTGGCTCATGGAAAGTTGTAAATGGTGATGATCACAACTTTGAAGTTGCTTAAGTATGATGCGGAGTGAATAATTCATTCTGTGATGTAAAGATAAAATCCAGGAAGCCATAACATCGGACTATGCAAGAATCTTCCTAAAGATAGCCTTTTGTTTCAAGAAATAGTGGGGGATAGCACATTCAAACAATACATAGCAGGAGACATGACTGAACAGAAAAACTGCATAATGCTATTGATTATATAATCCTACAAAAATGCAACAATTCAAAACAAATATACAATGATAACTGAATAAGAACAATCAGGATATTATATGAAGCTATAAAACACTTACTTCTAAGAGACAGTAGAGGACTGTAAATTGGGGGGAAGGGGGGATAGCCCATTCAAACAATACATAGCAGGAGACGTGACTGAACAGAAAAAGTGCATAATGCTATCGATTATATAATCCTACAAAAAACGCAACACTTCAAAACAAGTATACAATGATAACCGTGTAAGAACAATCAGGATATTATATGAAGCTATAAAACACACTTCTAAGAGACAGTAGAGGACTGTAAATTGTGGGGGATATCAATTATATAGAGACAGACTGGGGTAAGATAACAAAGCCGTAGTGACAAATATTCGAGTATACATATCGACATGTCATTGGCCAAACCAGGATGACAGGATCTCATACACCATTACTACACTGGGATATTGAGAATATTATATACAATTCATCAAATGGAAAAGGTAATCATGTAATGCTCAAGTTTGACTGTGTGCTAAATGAGGACATTGAAAAAGCAGTGGTGGTGCAAGAAAAAAACCAGGATATAATTGTGGGAACTTCACAAACCTCAACAACTTCTACAGTAACAAATACAGAGGGAAAGACAAGAAATAGGATATAATGGTTTCAAAATAGCTGTCAAAAGGCAAATGAGCTTCAAGATTTGCAGTGGTGAAGATAAAGACCCACAGACATTTAATAAAAGCTGTCAAAAAGCAAATGGGCTTCAAGATTTACAGTGGTGAAGATAAATACACACTTCTAATCTCTAGCTGTCATGCATAATGCACTGAAACCAAAGCTTCAGCATTATACAGAAGTTGAAATGCTATTCCTGGAATAAATAGTAGTAGCAGACCGTAACTATAACTTATCGCAAATACTTACCTCTTCAACTAATTCATCTGTTGAGAACTGGCCACGGACAACCATGATGAGCTGTTTTATTACATCTTCAGCACAATCAACATCAAGGAGACCTCCTACAACAACAGGTAAGCGGGATGGATTCACCTGTAGATATGCAGTTTAAAATAACATATGTGGAATCTATCAAAGGCTATTTTGTGCCTCTAAAATTCTACTATTCTTCCTCTTATGCAGATGGATAGCTTTAGTTATTATTCTATTCTTCAATATCATTAAACATCTACTCCTCTATATTGAAATGTCCTTTACCTAAAATACATACTCCTCTATACTGAAATGTCCTTTATTTATAATAATCGCTTACTCTGTCCTTTCAACTTGTTAATTCCTAGTTTCTATTCTCTCAATAAATCATTTCACTTTAAAGGAAATCACATAACATGAAGTCATCTGATACTTTGTGAAGCATGTGCTTATTTTCATTTTCATTTTTGTATCTATTCTCTCCCATATTCAGATAACAGTTATTCATATATTCATTTCACACTTGCTTTGTCTCCTTATCAGTTTCTTAATATTCTAACTAACCTCTTATCATCCATCTCAATTAGTCTTGTCTTATCCCAATTAATCCATATAACCATAAATCTCTCCTTGTCATTCTTTGCAAAGCTGATTTTCCTGTGATAAGTGCTATGTAATAGCCCTGCCTTTTGGAAAAATGCTGGGAGCAACAGATAAAAGTAATAGGTAAGAATGTCAAGACATGAGACTTAGGAAGACAAAATTAGGTAGAAGTAGAGGGTAAGGGCATTAGCTAAGAGCATCAGGAAGAAGTAGTAGGCTGTAACATTAATAAAAAATATTAGGTAGATAAATTAGGCAGGAGCCTCAGAAAAATACTGTGCTCTAGTTGTCCTCTGCCAGTGGCTTGTTAAGGGCGAGGCACTAAAGGTTAAGAAGCGGCTCAGGAGTTAAACAGTTATGGAAACTGTTTGTCTGTGGCCATTCACTTGAGGAAGTTCCAAGAAGGGACTGGTGTCAGAGATATAAATAAATAGACAGATTAACCATATCTTACTTTTTTAATTGAGTGACTATGTTTCACAAAACTTGTGTAATCTAAATCAGTCCTTGTTACACAACAATATATCAAACAACTATTATATCTGTACCTATACTTTTAAATGAAGACCTTCCTATCTATATCTCATGCATGTTCCCAATTGGAAATCCCTCAAAGGAGTGGCCAAGGCAATGGTTTCCATAACTAGTGAACTCCAGAGCCACTTCTTGGCCTTTAGTGCCTCACCCTTAACAGGCCACTAGCAGAAAGCAACTCTAACACAGACAACCAAAGAGTAATAACAAAGGTAAGGGAGCAAAGTGGTTATATGCACCTAATCCAACCTACATTATATGAGGATTGAGGTGAGCAAGCAAGGTGGTTATATGCATCTGATCCACCCAAAGTAAATGCGAGTAAAAAGTGGTAGGAAGAGCTAAAATGAAAAAATTTCACCTTTAAAGTTCCAACTAATCACCCTGCTTACATTTCACCCTTACTCTGTAAATGCTTCAAATGTCATATATACTATCCCTGTTTAATTACACAAACAGTCTGAAATATAACCAATTTATCTATCAAAAGTTCAACTTTGTCTTAATGCTCTACAAAATTTCCTCGATTTGTAACAAAATCCCTACAAGATACAATGCTTTTTCCACACCAATGAAATACAGATAGCTGCTATTTCCTTTGTAAGCCTACCAAAACAATATGCAAGATTCTAAAGCACATGATGATCATTCTCCAACGTGAAACAGTTAACCGGCTGAACATGAAACGGTTAAATTGTTAATATATGGTCATCAAATTGTTTAAAAACAACCTAGATTTACCTCCCTACTTTGATGGTGGGAAGAGACATAAAACTTAAAAAATAATCCAAATTTCCTGCTTCTTAAATTTTCAATTAGTGCAATCAACTTCTAATGCACCACTCCATTTTCAAAGAGCTATCACACTCAATAACTCAAAAGTTTCATAAACTATTCTCAAACTCTGAATATCACAAAATCAAACTCTTACCTTTTGCACATATATTTCAATATATTTTTGCAAATTATTGCGATAGAGGTATAGCACCAAATCATGGACAAAGTCAAAACGGTCACAGACAATGATAAGAGGCAACTGATCAGTCAGTTTTGCCTCCTTCAAGAAGTTCTTCACACGTTCAGGGTTGTAGCAATTGGACTCACGACATATTCTCTCAACCTGGGGAAATTAGTTCAAATTAAAAAATCACATTTGTTGCCATTTAATTCCCTACTTACTTACAGATGTTAACATTATGCATAAGCTAACCTTCAGTAAAGGATTCGGCTTAAGTAGCTAAAAGGATTTTCCATTAACAGAAGAGTTACTTGAAGAACTTTGCATGCTAATTGCAACATTGAGTACAGAATGCTACAAATTCTTTAGAAGAAATCTGGTCATTTAAAATCCATTTCTGTCATACATATTCCAAGCATATAAATGATCAAGTTATTATTATGTGAATCATCAAATGCATAGTAAAATATTATTCTCATTCTAAATATATACAAATAAGCAATTCAATCACATGAATACAAAGCTTAACAACTACTGGCTAAACTCAAAACATTTTACATGCTAAATAAAACAGATGGCTGCGACCACAATATATATCTCTCTCAAGAACACTAAATCATATAGTTAAAATGGATACTTAGGATGGACAGAAAGAATATGCATGGGTCAGAGTGATCACTTATGATGAGCTTATGGGGAAAAACAAAAACATACCTCCACAAGCTATTCCATTTCCATTCACATCACTGAATACCCTATGCCCCCTAATTACACCCTCAAATGCCACGTTACTCACATTAAAATCAACCATCATTAATCCCCTATCTTGTGCATCGAAACTACAGACTCTCAAAGAGCTGCTCCCAAAACACTTGCCTCTCTCTGTGATCCATCTTCTAGAGGTGCACAATTACTAACAATCAGCCACCTCTCAAAAAACTCACTTTTACCAACATCTTTCTAAAGAGAACACAATAAATTAGACTCCAATTATGAGCATCATCATTTTCCTTCAATGGTGGCTCTTCAACATTCCTAAACAATAAACCAATAAAGTTAATCTGACATAAGGCAACTAACTGAAAACATAAAAAAAAATAAGATACCATTACCTACAAAACTATTCAAGGCCTAGTGCTTAATGCAAGTATAAATAAATGGTGATGTTATTTCCTGTGTGGCGGGGTGGCAACAGGAATGGATGAAGGCAAGCAAGCATCAATATCTACACGTGTATATATGTATATGTCTGTGTATGTGTATTTGTTGATATGTATATGTGTGTATATGGGTATGTATGGGCCCTTATGTATATTTATGTGGATAGGCCATTCGTCTGTTTCCTGGTGCTACCACGTTGAGGCAGGAAACAGCGATCAAGTATAATAAATCAATAATAATATCCCCTCCAGTTTTTACTTTTCAAAAGAGAGAGAGAGAGAGAGAGAGAGAGAGAGAGAGAGAGAGAGAGAACAGAAGGGGGCCATGTGAGGATTTTCCCTCTTAGTGCTGAGTCATCTGTTCTTAATGCTACCTTGCTAACGTGGGAAATGGCAAATATATATGAAAAAATCTATCATACATAATCGCTGTCTCCTGTGTCAGCGAGATAGAGCCAGGAAACAGACGAAAAATGGCCCACCCACTCATGTACACATATATCTACATTATCATAAATTATTATTATCATACTTAACCACTGTTTCCCGTGTCAGTGAGGTAGTGCATGGAAACAGACGAAGAATGGACCAATCACCCACATATATACATATATACAGATGTACACATTTATACTTGCTGCCTTCATCCACTCACATCCCCACCCTTCCAGCAAGGTTTATATGTACATATATTATACATGACATCTAGAGACTGAGTGTGAACGAATGTGGCCTTTGTTGTCTTTTCCTAGCACTACCTCGCGCACATGCAGGAGGAGGGGGTTGTCATTTCATGTGCGGTGGGGTGGCGACGGGAATGAATAAGGGCAGACAGTATGAATTACGTACATGTGTATATATGTATATGTCTGTGTGTGTATATATATGTATACATTGAGATGTATAGGTATGTATATGTGCTGTGTGTGGATGTGTATGTGGGTGGGTTGGGCCATTCTTTCATCTGCTTCCTTGCGCTACCTCGCTAAAGCGGGAGACAGCAACAAAGTATAATAAAAATAAATATAAATACATATATATATATTCTTTTCTTTCTTTCAAACTGTTCGCCATTTCCCGCATTAGCAAGGTAGCGTTAAGAAGAGGACTGGGCCTTTGAGGGAATACCCTCACCTGGCCCAATTCTCTGTTCCTTCTTTTGGAAAATTAAAAAAAAAAAACGAGAGGGGAGGATTTCCAGCTCCCCGCTCCCTCCCCTTTTAGTCGCCTTCTACGACACGCAGGGAATACGTGGGAAGTATTCTTTCTCCCCTATCCCCAAGGATAATATATATATATATTATATATATATATATATATATATATATATATATATATTATATATTATATATATATTATATATTTTTGCAGGGAAAAAATGCAATTGAGTGGGAGAAGTATAAAAGAAAGAGACAGGAGGTCAAGAGAAAGGTGCAAGAGGTGAAAAAAAGGGCAAATGAGAGTTGGGGTGAGAGACTATCAGTAAATTTTAGGGAGAATAAAAAGATGTTCTGGAAGGAGGTAAATAGGGTGCGTAAGACAAGGGAGCAAATGGGAACTTCAGTGAAGGGCGTAAATGGGGAGGTGATAACAAGTAGTGGTGATGTGAGAAGGAGATGGAATGAGTATTTTGAAGGTTTGTTGAATGTGTCTGATGACAGAGTGGCAGATATAGGGTGTTTTGGTCGTGGTGGTGTGCAAAGTGAGAGGGTTAGGGAAAATGATTTGGTAAACAGAGAAGAGGTAGTAAAAGCTTTGCGGAAGATGAAAGCCGGCAAGGCAGCAGGTTTGGATGGTATTGCAGTGGAATTTATTAAAAAAGGGGGTGACTGTATTGTTGACTGGTTGGTAAGGTTATTTAATGTATGTATGACTCATGGTGAGGTGCCTGAGGATTGGCGGAATGCGTGCATAGTGCCATTGTACAAAGGCAAAGGGGATAAGAGTGAGTGCTCAAATTACAGAGGTATAAGTTTGTTGAGTATTCCTGGTAAACTATATGGGAGGGTATTGATTGAGAGGGTGAAGGCATGTACAGAGCATCAGATTGGGGAAGAGCAGTGCGGTTTCAGAAGTGGTAGAGGATGTGTGGATCAGGTGTTTGCTTTGAAGAATGTATGTGAGAAATACTTAGAAAAGCAAATGGATTTGTATGTAGCATTTATGGATCTGGAGAAGGCATATGATAGAGTTGATAGAGATGCTCTGTGGAAGGTATTAAGAATATATGGTGTGGGAGGCAAGTTGTTAGAAGCAGTGAAAAGTTTTTATCGAGGATGTAAGGCATGTGTACGTGTAGGAAGAGAGGAAAGTGATTGGTTCTCAGTGAATGTAGGTTTGCGGCAGGGGTGTGTGATGTCTCCATGGTTGTTTAATTTGTTTATGGATGGGGTTGTTAGGGAGGTAAATGCAAGAGTCCTGGAAAGAGGGGCAAGTATGAAGTCTGTTGGGGATGAGAGAGATTGGGAAGTGAGTCAGTTGTTGTTCGCTGATGATACAGCGCTGGTGGCTGATTCATGTGAGAAACTGCAGAAGCTGGTGACTGAGTTTGGTAAAGTGTGTGGAAGAAGAAAGTTAAGAGTAAATGTGAATAAGAGCAAGGTTATTAGGTACAGTAGGGTTGAGGGTCAAGTCAATTGGGAGGTGAGTTTGAATGGAGAAAAACTGGAGGAAGTGAAGTGTTTTAGATATCTGGGAGTGGATCTGTCAGCGGATGGAACCATGGAAGCGGAAGTGGATCATAGGGTGGGGGAGGGGGCGAAAATTTTGGGAGCCTTGAAAAATGTGTGGAAGTCGAGAACATTATCTCGGAAAGCAAAAATGGGTATGTTTGAAGGAATAGTGGTTCCAACAATGTTGTATGGTTGCGAGGCGTGGGCTATGGATAGAGTTGTGCGCAGGAGGATGGATGTGCTGGAAATGAGATGTTTGAGGACAATGTGTGGTGTGAGGTGGTTTGATCGAGTAAGTAACGTAAGGGTAAGAGAGATGTGTGGAAATAAAAAGAGCGTGGTTGAGAGAGCAGAAGAGGGTGTTTTGAAATGGTTTGGGCACATGGAGAGAATGAGTGAGGAAAGATTGACCAAGAGGATATATGTGTCGGAGGTGGAGGGAACGAGGAGAAGAGGGAGACCAAATTGGAGGTGGAAAGATGGAGTGAAAAAGATTTTGTGTGATCGGGGCCTGAACATGCAGGAGGGTGAAAGAAGGGCAAGGAATAGAGTGAATTGGAGCGATGTGGTATACAGGGGTTGACGTGCTGTCAGTGGATTGAATCAAGGCATGTGAAGCGTCTGGGGTAAACCATGGAAAGCTGTGTAGGTATGTATATTTGCGTGTGTGGACGTGTGTATGTACGTGTGTATGGGGGTTGGGCCATTTCTTTCGTCTGTTTCCTCGCGCTACCTCGCAAACGCGGGAGACAGCGACAAAGTATAAAAAAAAAAAAAAAAAAAAAAATATATATATATATATATATATACACAAATATATAAAAAACTGTGCTTCGTATGGCTAACTGTAAAACTTACCTCCTTAATCTGTCCAGTTTTACATGCTGCTTGAATATACTTAAAGTGAACTTCTGGTTCTTGTGAGAAGTTAACAATAGATCCCAGAAAATAGAAGAGACCTTCAAATGATTTGAATGACTCAAACAGATCAATCAGTGCATTGGTTGTCAGCTGCTCATGATACTTGGTAGCTATCTGCAATTAATCAATAGTTTAAAAAAATTACCAACTCATAATTTGAACTTTATTTGCCTAGGAGTTTCAATTAATTCATTAACTTAAACATATAATCATGAATAAATCAACAAACATATAAACATGAATAAATTTACTCATGGTAGAATATCAATACTAAAACAAAAAACAAAAACATGACTGAATACTTGCCTGAACCACAATCTGGAGATTTTGACGAAGATTTGCAGTAAGCATTGCTTTCAAACACTCCAATGAGTCCTCAACAGATAAGGAGCCAAAATAATTCACAAGCCACTCTGGGTTCAACAACTGTGTGTGAACCACTGCCCTCTTAATATCGTACATGTCTGTATAATGTTCCAAGGCACGTTGCAGTAGACCTGCCTTCTCACATAGTTGAGCAATGTGTGCCCGGTCATAATGGGTAAACATCTGGTTGCCAAGAATTGCATCCGCAACTTGTGGTGCCGACATGAGGTTCATCTCCAACAAGCGCGTCTGCAAGGGTCCTTCAGTGGGACGATTATTCTTTAGGGCATCAAGCAAGAAAGCTGTACACTGCTGAATTAGATTAGACTCCAAGAAAATATCCACAATTTGGTTGACATCAGCCATTGGTTCATCATCTTGAACTAACATCTGAGCAAAAGTCAGACCTTGATCTGGATTGACACGCATTACATTTCTTAACAAGAATATATAGTCTGGGGTATATCCTACTTTCTTAGCATAAAGCACAATCTTTTGGAACTGACCAGTCTCGGCAAAGCACTGAATCACCTTGTTGGGTACATTTGCTCTTAAATAAACAGAGAGTGCTAAAGTGGGATCTGCTTGTTTTACAAGATCACCTAGTTCCTCTGAACACTCTAATTTGTCTTCTTTCAGCCATTTTTCCAGCAGGTTTTTACGACCCTGTGCCAAAACTGGTCTACAAAGTTCAAGGGATTCAAACTTATTAAGGTGAGACTGATCAAGAAGGATCCCAAAGTATTGGAGAAGAGGTGATGTCTGCCCAGGCTGAGCAGGCACTTGCTGGAATCTCTGGATAGTCTGTGGGGTACGAAGGACACCTTTTGGAGCATTAGCTGCAACTTTTGCAGCTTCACTATACTGTCCATTCTGAAAAAGAAAACAAAAATACACAATTACTTCAATAAAAAAGTTTTTTACACACAACTTAAAGCGTTAGTACACACTGCACTGAAAAACAGCAAAAGCTATACCAAAGCAACAAGTGTCCACAAATTACTCTTTGTACATGTTTTTCTTAGTTTCATCACCATCCAACAGGGATTGGATTACATAATGATCAGAAGCTGGTTTCAAACATATACATCCAAAACCATTGCTCAATTCTTCCTGACACAACCCTGTGAAGAAGTTTGATTAAGGAAGGAATGACGGTGGGTAATGCCAGAAACCATAGTCTGATCAAGAGAGCTGGATTTTTCCCCATGTTGGGTGTGGTACAAGCAAAGGAAGGAGTGAGACCAAGAAGAACACACAGTTAA
Organism: Panulirus ornatus; assembly: GCF_036320965.1. Lineage (NCBI taxonomy): Eukaryota > Metazoa > Arthropoda > Malacostraca > Decapoda > Palinuridae > Panulirus > Panulirus ornatus. The sequence continues at coordinate 24,106,615 of NC_092256.1, forward strand.
CAATGCTTGGCTTAGCCAAGCTAATTTTCTTCCTAAGTGAACAATCATAACCACTATACAAACATCATGGACTCCACCAAGGATGTATAAACAGGGATTTGTCTAGTTCATCTGCACACATCTTCAGAACTTGCAGTGAAATTTCTCATTTCTTAAAAATGCATCACATATACACACATATATGATACATTTAAGTGTACAGTACACTTGGAAAGCTCGGCAGAAATCATGTTACCTACAAAGGAAGAAATTACAAAATAAAGTCTGGTCAATTTACTTACCTGAAAAAGTGTGTTGAATTTGCGAACAAACAGATCTTCTGCACCAGCTAGATTATTCCTCGTTGCAATTCTTAGTGCCAGGTCAGGATTTTGTAACACATTAGTGATGTATGGGATAATGTTTTCCTCATCCACACTAACACTTAGTACCTTAAATTGAAACAACTCTGTAAGTACTTAAAAAAAATATTCATATAAACTGCATTAATGTGTATGATACCCTTTATTCATATCATAAACTTAAAAAAAAATATCAAGGCCTTAACTATTACACACAAAAACATGAAGCTGGTGGCAGAGTTTGAAAAATAGAGAAAGTTGAGAGTTAATGTTTAAAAAATTCAGGTAACAGAAAGCAGAAGGTAGTTATGTTGGTTTTAATGCAAGTCTGATTGGGGATGATGTGAAGGGAATGGAGAGCTTGAAGTACCTGGCAGTGGATGGAACCCTGGTGGTTGTGAAAATGTCACTGGGTGGTAGAGGGGGTTTAAGGCCCTGGACACATTAAGGATGAGAAAGTGGAAGAGTATGTCAGTTAAGGCAAACATGGGACCAACATGGCACTGTAGCCCCAACAATGCTGTCTGAATGTTTGCCTTGTACACCTGAATACAAAAGAAATCAAGAGGGTGCACATGTGGAAAATGTAATGATTGGGTAGGACATGCTATGAAACATTGATTTCAGAAAAAATGATGATTCTAAAAAAGAAATGTGGCAATAAGCACAGTCTGACTTTGGGAGTTAACTAGAGTGTGATGAAATGGCCGGGACAAAAAGAGAGAACCAAAAGAAAACCAACTTAGAGGATGTGTAACAAAATGAAGGAGAAAAGGGGAGGAGTGCCTCCATCTACAATTACCTACTAGAAGACTTTGCTATGATGCTAGTGCTAGCATTCACCACTCGTTTCTGATTATTTCAGGTTCGTCCAGTTTTGTTTTCAATCATGAGTTATGTTTTTAATGTTTCTGTTGTCCTTCCATACATGTTTCTTACTTTCTCCATGCCGTCAACTTCTTTATACTTGACTGCCACAATTGCCCACATCCATTCTCTACTTGTCATGTGTAATGCACTGCAAACAGACCTCAAGGAATTCAATTAAACATTCAACTTCCTCACCAGCCATTGACGTACTTAAACATTTTTATGATTTATACTAGATTCTGTATCTTCCTTACTGGGATGCTTTCAGGTTTAGTCCATGGCACTTTATGCCTTCTCTTTGTTTCCAGACATATATCTTTCTTTTTGTTCTTGTCTGTATAGTTCCAGTTCTTTTACTCTTCTGTGGAAGTTATTATGCTCCAAACCACTGATTGTAGTGTGTTTCTGTATTCTATCTTGTTTATTTCCGTCTGCTTCACTGGTGAAAAATAAGATGTTACATTACTGATATTCCAAAAAAGGCCCAGTCCTCTGTTCTTAACGCTACCTTGCTAATGCGGGAAACGGCAAATAGTTTAAAAAAAAAGAAAGAAAAAGATTACTGAAATTTACTTGAAAATGGTTCAAAAATTTTCATCATAATTTTCTCTCTTGTTGCACATGTTCTCACAATCATGCCACTCCTCATTAGGTTAGGAAGCATTGTCATCAACGTCTTCCTTAAATTCAAGCTTTTCGATCATAATAATTCCCAAATTATTGATGCTGACTTCACTATTTCTTTTCCAGAAGGGCCTCTCTGAGGCACTGAAATATCATTTCCTTATAACTTGTTTGCTCAAAATTCTTTTCATAAAACTCCATTAGGTACACTTCTACCCATTTGTATATAATCTCCGTATCTCCATTTTTTCTTGGTCTAACAAATTTCCACTGTTTTACATCATCTCAGGTCATCTGCAGAGCATCTTATTATGCTCTTTTATTCACTCAACCAAGTCTAATATGATCACAAAGAGTGTTGAAGTATTAGTCTAATATGATCACAAAGTGATGAAACTTGTACCATTCCTTGAGGTACATCGAAGTACAAATTTCCTTTGTAATGACTCATGCATCCTCACTGCATTGGCATTTTCCAGTTACTAACAAACCTTTTTCAGAATTAAAGTGGCTTTGCCCCTATGTGTTTGTATCTGGATCATCAGAGTCAAACAACACTCCTACGGACCAGTCACACCAAGCATAGGCTATAATTGGCAGCAAGGAATATTTATGTATTTATTTGTCTGTATATCTGATGCCTGTTCCCTCTAGGAACTCCCTCAAAGGGGTGGCCATGGCAAAAGTCTCCAAAAGGGGTGAATTCTGGTGCCATAACTTAGCCTTTGGTGCCTCGTCTTAAATAGGCCACTGACAAAGTGCAACTCTAGCACAGTGTTTTTAAAGGCTTCAACCAACTACTACCTACTGCTTCTAACAAATGATCATGCCTAATGTTCATGTTTACTACCATTAGAATTCTACTTAATGTTTCAGCATAATGTTCCTACCAACCACTTCACTCTATTGCTCCAACCATTTGGCCAAAAGGTAGGGCTAGGGTACAGGGTTCAATGCAGGAAAATCTAGAGTTATGAAGAATGAATTGTGTGAGTAACCTGCTGTCATGTTATGTGTGACAAGATTTTGTATGTCTCTGGACAGAAAGCCAGCTGTCCACATATAGGTCAGAGAAGTGCAACTTGACAGCCACTGAAGTGCTGGCTCATAACTAAACTCCAGTGCTGCTTCTAAGCCTTTAGTGCCATACCCTTAACAGGCCACTGGCAGAGGGCAACTCTAGAGCAGTATTTCCAAAGGTTCCTACCTAAATGTTCCTATTAACTACTACCTGTGTCTATCTAATGTTCCAGTCAAATGTTCCAACACCATACTTTTACCTAACACTCCACTCACACATATACATATACACAAATAGACATACATACAAGCTCTCCCCTACTTACAACTAAGTGACTTACGACTATCTATACACACCTCAAAAAAATATAAATTACAAAATACAAATAAAATATGAACATAAGAATCATAAATAAAAGGTAAAAAGAAACTACAGAATCATATAACAAGCTGGTTAAAAAAGCAAGATAATCATAATAGAAACGGAGTAGGATAAAATAATGCTGTACAGGTATACGAATTCTACATGCCATATTAACAAATGTCCAACTCGTGCATTTCAAGATCTGACCAGTCAGTTAGAACGGAGCTTGTACGTATGTTTGGGAGGGGGTGTGTATATATCAAAGATATAGTTAAAAATTTCAAGGTACATTAGGAAAAATTACAAACCAAGATAGACAGGTACTTGCCCATAAATGCTTATATCCATAAGCACATCTGGATAAGAAATACATTTGATTTAGATGTCACTGTAACTAAAAATGATATTGAACAACTCCTGCAAGAACTCATTGACCTTCAAAGAAAATTACAGAAGAAATTTGCTACAGTTTCAATGTCATAGTTATGGACACCATTGCAGGGTAAATCTGTTGTCTCATGGGGAAAACCCTGCTTCCCTTTCTAACTCCTTAACAACAAGAGGCAGGGATTTCAAGTCAAGTAATCATCAAGACTAAATCAAGATCTCATCTTAACCTGCAGAATGACCTGCACTGTACCCTGGCCATTGATGTTCAGCCCAAGATAAACAAGCTGACAGAGAAAGTACAACACCATGTTAGCCACTGATTTTCAAAGGATATTCAATGTTTTCCATGCACTGAAGTCAGTCTGCTGTGATGTTCAAATATATATAATTTCTGTATGTTAACATATGATCTTTATCAATGCTTTAATGTGCTTTTCAAGTTTCAAATAAAGCTGAATAACTTTCTTGCCTTTAACTGCATCATATTTATTGCAAATGTATACTGTGTAGTTACTTACTGAAATAAATAAAAATACATTTTAGTCTGCACCTTGTAAACATGATCTTGATATCAATTTGCAAATATTAACATGTTTAAATATTTATCAAATACCTGAGGGTTGCAAGGTCCTATAGGTGGCAAATCTAGGAGAGAGAGAGACTCATCTCATGCCACAGCAAAGAACAGTGCTCTGCATATCTATATGGGATTGTACTGGGGATATTTGCTTTACTGCTGCAAGTCTGTGGTTGCTAAGCAACCAGTGTCTGTACAGAGTTCTCTGTTTTGTATAGTCTGCAGCTTTGTTATATTTGTTTTTCACAGGGTCAGTGACTAGGCAGGCCAACCAAAGTTTATGTTGGACAGGATCAATTGTTTCCATATGACACTAAGGTATTCATTTTCTTGTCCAACTCTGGTACCAATCAATACATTAGAAACCATAAAAATACTGTACATAAGGCTTTGGTCATATTTTTGTCTGTTACTCAACTATTGATAACTATCGTATCAAGAGACAAACCTTTATATGCAGACTTCTCAACCTTCTAACCCATTTCTCTCTCTATTTTTCTACCTGCTACCTACCTATCTATCTACTCTTAAAACACATCACATGGAGGAGATATAGAAAATGTGATGTGGAAGAATGCATTTTATGATATAATTAGTACTGGACGGTCTAAGAACACATGCAGTTCAAGAGAGGAGAGAAAAACAAAACAATAAAAATGGTGGGAATAACATGACCAGACATTCACTGATGATATGTACAGCTTAAAAATAAAAAGAAAAGGTACAAAGATAAATGAATGAGTCACAATAAGTAAATAATTTTCAATGATTTATTCACAAAATTGATTCTGAAGGTAATGACATTAAACTTAGTAGAGAAAGTGTTTTATTCAATAATGATAAATCTGCCACCCTGATGCCAAGTTGTAACACAGTGGTTACCAAGATGGGTATAAATTTTGCATTTGAATGACTGGCTTTAAAATTGTGTATTGAAATTTCATAGTTTAAAGGTTTATATCTAAGTGCCACAGTCAAGTGCTACATGCTAAAGCTGTAACTCTTAATGCAACAGATTTAAGCTTTATGAAATACCTGACAATAAAAGTGTTTAAATTTTGAAGTTCAAAAGTTAATCAGTAAAAGACAATTATACTACAGGATTTGTATGGTTTGAAGAAGAAAATGTTAACCACCAAAGTGTATGAATTGATCAAAATCAGAGTTCCTTTAACTTAAGGGAAAGTCAGGAGCCACTTTGAAGAAAAGATGAGTGTGGAAACAAAAATTCTAAACAAGTTCTGCCTTGTTTGAACGGTTCAAGAGAAGATCTAATTTACACTTAGGGCATAGCATTAGCAAGGATGATCATGACAAGCTGTGGGAAAATACACTTCATTGTCCTTTCTCCATCAAACCTGCCATAATTCCACAATCAATATACCACAGTCAGGGCCCATATGGGATCAAGACATTAAGCGCTAAAAAGGGGATACCTTTATACACGCAACAACTAAGCTCAGGAAATACTTACCAAAACCACACACTACCATCTGTTGCTTCAGAAGTTATCTAATGAAACCTTACCAGAAAATGTGATGACAGTCTAGTGGAAAGCCTAGTAGTGCCTACCTTTCAAAAAAAAAAAAAAAAAGTTGGAAAAATTTTCAGCTTGTTCCTCTTCTTACGTTCGTACTATGAATATTAATAAGTACAATATTCTAATATACAAAATATTACAACACCAGGATGTGGGCTACGATGCCACTATAAGTAGGAAAAATGACAAAAAAATGGCAAAGAAAAAAGCAGAAACATTTATATTCCATCTGCTTCACCTACCACCAACCAAACATGCTTATAACCTCTCAAGAGATTAGCCATTTATTTTTTCCAGCTCACTCACTTTCACTCTTTTCTCACCTATATTATTTCCTCATCTCTGAAAATCTCTACACATCTTCACCCTTGCCTCCACCAGCTGCCCCTCTCAGCACATTCACATCTAAATGCATCTTTTGTATACCTCTCAATTAGTATGTAATCCAGTAATGCCCACTGACCATCATCCTTCTCACATACGTTCACATGTTTATGTCTGTCTTTTCAAATCAAGTATTCCCATCAGCCCTTTTTCAAAAAACTACTCCACAAGCTGCTCACTACTTCCATTCACTTTACTGACTGCCCATGTCCCCTAACTCATATCTTCAACAGCCACATTGCTTACCTTCACATTTTAATCACTCATCACTAATACCCATTCTCTTTAATCAAAACTGCTAACATACTCATTCACTTGTTTCCAAAACACTTGCCTCATGATCTTCCTTTTCGTGGTCATGTGCATAAGCACTAATAATCACCAATCTTTCACTATCCACATCAATCTAGAAATTACTTATTCACACAATCACACACTCTTACAACAACTGCTTCAGAGGTAGTGCTATCCCCTCCTTAGCTCTTGCCCTCACACGAACTACAACTTTACTCCTCTTGTATTTCCAAACCATTCTTCCCCTTTACCCTCAGCTTTGTTTCACTTAAGAGCCAGAATATCCTGGTTCCTTAACTCTTTCATACTCCCTATCTCTCTTTTCTTCTCATCTTGGTTACATACTTAGACACCCTAGCCCAAGCCTTAGAGAAGGATCAGCCTTTATCTTCTGTTCCTGGTGCTACCTCACTTATGTAGGAAACAGTAATCAAATGTTTTTTTCATACTTGATTGCCACTTACCATGTCAATGAGGTAACACCGGGAAACATACAGGGATAGGTTCACATCCTCTCACATTCATTCTCTAGCCGCCATGTGTAATGCACCGAAACCACACCTCCATATCCACATCCAGGCCCCACAAACCTCTCCATAGCTTACCTGAGACATTTCACATGCCCTGGTTCAGTCCATTGACAGCATGTGGACCCCAGTATACATCATCATTCCAATTTACTCTATTCAGTGCATGCCTTTCACCGTCCTGCATGTTCAGACCAAGATCCTTCAAAATCTTTTCCACTCCATCCTTCCACCTCCAATTTGGTCTACCACTTCTTGTTCCCTCCACTTCTGACATATCCTCTTTGTCAACCTTTCCTCACTCATTCTCTCAATATGTCCAACACATTTCAACATACCCTCTTCTGCTCTCTCAACCACACATCCCTCTTGCCCTTTCATTACTTAGTAGATCAAACCACCTCACATCACATACTGTCCTCAAACATTTCATTTCCAACACATCCATCCTCCTCTACACAACCCATGCCCATGCCCTGCAACCATGTAACATTATTGAAACTACTATTCCTTCAACCATACCCATTTTTGCTGTCCAAAATAATGTTCTCTCCCTCCACACATTCTTCATCGTTCCCAGAACCTTTGCCCCCTCCTCTACCTTGTGACTCATGTCCACTTCCATGGTTCCATCCACAGTTAAGTCCACTCTCAGATATCTAAAACACTTCACTTCCTCCAACTTTTCTCCCTTTAAACATACATCACACTTAACTTGTCCCTCAACCCTACTGAATCTAATAGCCTTGCTCTTATTCACATTTACTCTCAACTTCCTCCTTTCACACACTTTTCTAAACTCAAGTCTCACCAACATCTGTAGTTTCTCACCTGAATCACCCACCAGAACTGTATCATCGGCATACAACAACTGACTCACTTCCCAGGCCCTCTCATCCACAACAGACTGCATACTCGCCCCTCTCCAAAACTCTTGCGTTTACCTTCCTAACCACCCCATCCCCAAACAAAATAAACAACCATGGGTACATCACACAACCCTGCCACAGACCAACATTACTGGGAACCAATCACTCTCAACTCTTCCTACCTGTATGTTCAGGCCCTGATCGCTCTATATCTTTTTCACTCCATCATTCCACCTCCAATTTGGGGTTCCGCATCTTGTTCCCTCCACCTCTGACACACACATCCTCTTTGTCAATCTTTCCTCACTCATTCTCTCCATTTCAACACACTCTCTTCTGCTCTCTCAACCACACTCTTTATTTCCACACCCCTCTCTTACCCTTTAATTACTTACTCCATCAAACCATCTCACGCCACATATTATCCTCAAACATTTCATTTCCAACACATCCACCCACCTCTGTACAACCCTATCTATATAGCTCATGCCTTGCAACCATATAGTATTGTTGTAACTACCTATTCCTTCAAACATACCTATTTTTTGCTCATACATAATCGCCATTCCCCACATTAGCGAGGAAGCATTAAGAACAGAGGACTGAGCCTTAGAGGGAATATCCTCATGTACATATTCATACTTGCTACTTGCTCACCTTTATCCATTCCTAGCCCTACCCAACCCTACAGAAAATGGAGTATCTCTACCCCCTGCATCAGCAGGGTAGTGCCAGGACACAGATGAAGAAAGGCCACTTCTGCTTACATCCATACACGAGCTGTCATGTGTAATGTACCAAAACCACACCTCCCTATTCAGGCCCCACAGACCTTTCCATGGTTTGCCATGGATGTTTCACATGCCCTAGTTCAGTGCATTTCTGGCATGCTGACCCCAGTATACATACAATCCATCCAGCCCTCTCTTTTGTCCAATACTGACCTAATTCTCTCGCAGAAATCTAGGAAGTTCATTATTCGTGAGCTTTCACTGAAACCATGCAGTCTTTCACTTAGGTAACTTTTCCTCTGCATAGTTTATCCACTTGCTTTCTGATTATTTTTTCCAATAACTTACAGACCACACTCGTCAAGGAGACTGATCTGTGCTTCAGTGCCATTTCCTGGTCTCCTTTCCTATATACACATATATGAAGTTTACCCCTTTTGCAACCCCTTCTTTTGTCTATTCCTCTTCCTACAGTCTTTCTCCTTCTATGAGTCTGGACTACAAATACCTGAAAAACTCAGTATTTTCTATTTTTCTCATACCCTACTTTCTTTTCAACCAACAATTTTGCCTGTGCATTTTCTTTTTTCTAAAAGCTAAGAGAATGTACTGTATGTATCTTAGTAGTTAATTCTGTTAGGCAGCCATCGACCACAGAGGTACGTTACCTGTAATACCCGCCAGGCGAAATGATGGCTGCAGAGGGAGCCAACACTTCAGCGAGTCAAACTGCACTCTTTTGACTCAAGTAGCTGTCTTTCAATTCAGCCTCACCCACATGTGGACTGCAGGCATTCTGTCCACAAACACACACTTGACAACAATTAACTTACACAACTCATTCTTCCTAACTCCTAGACTTTCTGCACTAAGTGCTATGTGCTAACCATGCCTTTTGGCAAAATGGTAGGAGAAATAGATAGTAGTATTACACAGGAACATTAGACTGGAACATTAGGCAGAAGCATTCAGTGGTAGTAGTAGGTAGGAATATCAGCTGGGAGACTCAATTAGTAGTAGTAGGTTGGAACATCAGGTAATAGTAGCAGGTGGTTATATTAGGCAACAGCAGCAGGTGGCCATATTAGCTAGACATGTAAGATAACAGTAGTTGGGGGAACAATGGGCAGGAGCCTCTGAAAACTTTGCAGAGTTGCCCTCTGCCAGTGGTCTCTTAAGGCAAGGCATAAATGGCTAACAAGCGAAGAAGTGTCAAAGGAATTCACTGTTTATGGAAGGACTTTTGCTGTGACCACCACTGTGGGGAAGTTCCCAAAGGGAATAGATGTTAGAGATGTAGACAGATAGTATTTCTTTAAAACTGAATATTACTGTAGTTGTGATACTAATTCCTCAGAAATCAAAGAAAAAAAATTCATCATCTCGCTGCCTTAAGAGGTTTGTAAGGAAGTAAGGGAGGGGTGGGTGAGGTGCAAAAACCTAGCAACACACATCACATACGCCTTTTATCTGTTATACAAATCTACTAATGAAAAACAATCATCCCAATAAATCATGTCTTATAATCCTTATATCATTAAACAATGAAAAATATTAGCTATACATCAAATGGAAAGAATGAGGGAGGAGATATTGACAAAAATGATACAAGTGTCAGAAGTGAAGGGGACAAAAAGGGGTTGATCAAACTGGAGACAAAAGCATGTAGTGAAATAGATTTTAAATGCCTGGGGCCTGAACATGCACAATGGTGAAAGGGGTGCACAAGATAGAGTGACTTAGAACAATGTGGTATATAGGGGTCGACATGCTGTCAAAGGACTGAACCAGGGAAAGTGAAGCAGCCAGGGGTAACCATGAGGCCTGACTGTAGAGGCCTGACTGTGGACAGAGGACTGTGGCTTAGGTGCACTGCACACGACATGTAAAGAAAGGATGCAAGAAAAAGTAACCTTTCTCTCATCTGTTCCTGGTGATACACGGGAAATAGTGAACAAGTATGAAAAAATAAGTTAAATATAAGTTGCGTTTTTTGGCTTGCTATTTATATTCATACATTTTATAAAGGTTAATCATATCTGAATTTTTGGATCTCAAATCATATTCTGCAAATTCTAAAAGAAAGGATAGTCATAGTATTCAAAAAGTAAAACTTTTTAAATTTCCCACAATCAGAATGTACAAAATGTCACCTTATTTCTCTATTCAATTTTCTTGCTTGAACACACCAATGCCACACTGACCATTTCCTTATACGTGTTCATGCTAATTCACAGGAAATATATTAATTCGAGGTGTTTTGATTTATTTGTTGTATGCCTTGGGAGTTGTCAATGATCATGCACAATTCAAACATCATTCTAAGAGTCAAAACAAAAACAAATGACAGGAGTATCTTGACAATAATACTAGGATCGAGGTTAATTGGCTGTGCCAAACAAACCTAGCATCAAGCCTGTGATGTCACTAACCCACTCAACTTTGCAGGTGCTTACCAAGCTGAGATAAGACACCCAGTTCATACTTCTTGGAACTGGCTTAAAAAACTTGCATTTGGAAAACTGTGCTTTCTGAGCCCAAGCATAATGGAGGAGGGGTGCATAAGCTGCAGAGCTTATTGTAAAAGGAGAGAAAAAAAGATAGAAAGTTTCTGATAGCAAAATTTAACAAAATATTTCAGATGAAGCCAGGGGAATGATTAATCTTATGTGCAAAGGAGTAATTTCTTTTGTGAAATTGGAGTAGATGCAGACAAGTCTCACTTGATAAATCAACTAGTGTGCAAAATAATAATTAAGATGTACTTATATTAGTGTAGAAGCCCATAGTCCTTTAGCACACTTTGGAGAAGTGAAGGATGTGAATCAGGTGTGAGGCTGCATGCAATTAATACACCTAACAAAATCAATTCAATTCAACTGAAAATCAGAAGTAATCATCGATGACAAAGTTCGCCTCTAAGGCATGAAGTGTAGGTTTAAGCAACCTACTTTTGGTGGAATGCTGAAGCGCTCATTAACATGCATTTGCATATGAAGTTACATGACCGTACATCAAAGTGGATGAGAACTGAACTCTGATGTAAAACTTCCAAGATGTGGACACGCACGCATACGCAGACACGGATGTGGACATCAGAGTAGCAGAATAGTTCTTCCTCTACTTCACAGAGGCGAACTAAAAAATGAAAATTAATCTCTTCTCAACAGAAAATTACCTTACACTGCTAGTGAGAGATACACAATGCCATTCCTCTACTATTTGCCTTACCCTGAACTTAGGGATCCTTAACATAAATTCAAATATTTGTCGACAATCAGAAAACTAAGATTGAAAACAAATAAATTTTCCTGGGTATCTAGTGCCTCACCTGCCCTTTGCGGTTGACGCCAATAATACCACTGGAGGCTTCATGGGGTGCCGTCACAAAGATGGTGTCTCCACTGATGCGGTTCATGAAAATACACGTGCCACTCTCAATGTCGTAAAGATGCACATATCCATACTTTGTTATTAGATAGATGACATCATGCTTCGAACTAACCTGAAAATCAAGGTAAAGCAACTACACCTATTATACTTTCCTTTATATTTAACAAGAGAAATAACATTTCACATTATGTATATTCTGTTGTTATGAATAGCTCCAATAAAGATACTCCCTAAAAAGCGCACACAGAATTAACACTTTCAGTTTAAAAAGTTTAAAATTTTCTCTTTTGTAAAACAATACTGGGTGATGTAACTTATTTATACAAACCTGTGTACTGTGTATTAAAATAATCACTTACATTAATAGTAATCTGACATTCTACCTGACATAATCCCTTCTCTTTTCACAGACTTTCCTGCATAATAAAAAATGATAACTAGCTCCCTCTACATAGTGCAAATTTCATCAGAAAGCTCTTGCATTGCCTGATGACCTATAAGTTATCTACATATTTTCATTTATGAAAGTCCCTGGACCCCTTTCTCTAAAGGATCTTGGAGTTAATCTACGACTGCTTTTCCTCGAGCTCCTGCAGCTCCAAGGACACACTACTTTCAGCAATTGGGATGTAACGAGATCCTTTGGAGCAAAAAGATCTCTCAGAAGACTGTACTGTCTCATCAACCAAAGATAATATAGCCTAAATGAAGGTTGCAGTACAGTATTAGAGTATTCAGGATCTTAATATTTTGGGTATGATGGTGAAGCATTGAAAATTGCTTCCTGGATAAGGTATTGAGGTGATGGAAAACTCTGGTATTAATGAACAATTCTTGTTATGGGAGATATGCCACGTAACCAAAAAATCTCAACATTTGCTGTGCACCAATTATTTTGTTACTGAGACATATTTGTGAATATCTATTCATTTATAATTACCCATGGAACAACAGTGTCCCAAAAAGACAAAGCATAATGGCAGGAGATAAAGTGAATCATACATTAATGACGTATTACTGTGACAACTACTTATTACTAACAACAAAGCTACTGCATATTTTGACTTGCACAGTCCATGTTTTAATAAAAAGCCATTGGTTTTCATCAAAATGTCAGAAAATTACTCCTATTACAGGTAATACAGGTGATTATAATCATCAACCATGTCAAAACTATTATACCTTAAATAATTGGCAACACAAGTTATGGTCAACACTCACCCTGTAAGGCTAAACAATGATGTAATAAGTACAAAATATCACAAAAAGACAAAAATTGGTACTGAGTACACCATGTACTGACCTGCATAGCAACAGGGAAATCATTCTGTGCTTCAGGTGGGAAAAAAACATCTACATTCTTTTTAGTGAATGGCTGATTACCAGCTGCTGGCTGCCCAACTTCAATGATGTGCAGCTTACCACCTTGAGCATTGCGCACAGCAAAACAGAATAGTGTTGATGGCTCTGCATTGCCCTCCATCTGTCAATTGAAGGGTTATTAATAAAGCCATTCATTATAATTCTCCCTTTTTAAATACCCTACAAATACTTTGTTTCCTGTTAACCACTTCCTGATGTTACACTGTTAAAACTTTAAAACAAACATTTCCCATCAAAGTTCCCATGCTGCATTATCTGTCTTTTCTAAAATGAGACCTACAACAAAACAGCTTCAGTTTAATCTTGATGTAACAACAATCATTCTACATGCAACATCTTACTTTCACATACATGTAATACCTCAAAAAATTTCCATAAATGTTTATGTAACTTTATACAATAAACGCAAATCCACCTAAAAATTCCCATACACTCAAAATCATACCACTCGTCACTTGCCTTGATAGTCCTGTCTTCTCATTATGCTCTCTGACATCTATTTTCTTTATCATGAAGGCACTCAAATCTTTTACATTTGGCCTACTTTCTATCAATTTCCCTGTCAAACCTTTTATATGGCACTACTAATAAATCTTCCTTATCCCATAATCTATTTGCTTATTTGAGAGTGACATGTTAAGCAGAACTGTGGTGAAGCATGACAGTAATATGAAAAATATGGGTGATGTGCTAAGCATAGGAAAACAAGAAGGAAAGGATAAAATAGAAACTAAGAACATATTTCAAAGATGATGAGTCCAAAACAAAAGTTGTTGAAATGGCTAAAGAATACAAGCCTCAGAATAAGCACAATGAAACACTGTGTATGGCCACTGAGCATATAATGCATGCAATCAGGAGGAGGACAATTAAGGAAGCATATGGTAGATTAGATGAAAGAGCTTTTGACACACAAATATTGTCCAAGACTGCAGCCAAGAATTGATGAAAGGTAAAAACCTAAAGGGAGCCAAACCGGGGCAGAAGAAGGAACACCATCACCCACTTCTAGTCCAATCAGACCAGAAAAGCTAGTAGCAAGTGCCTTAGGCTGAAAGTTCTATTAACAAATGCAGATGACCTGGTAGCAAATGGAAGGAGCTGAAATTCTGGGATTACCTGTGAGATTGCAACCCTGACATTGTGAGAGAGGTGGGGTATGCAACAGCAAGGAGAGAGAGAAAAAAGGGGGAAGGAGAGGAGGGATTGGCCCTCCTCATACAGGACTCTAGTAACCTTCATGAAATATTAGTTGATGGTACCTGCTATCAATACATGATGGGTAAATTTACTGCAAACAAGAAGTGTATAACAATATTGCTAGTTTACAATCCTCCACAAAATTGCAATGATCTAAAATAGTTATATATATAGAATAATGATGGAAAATAACATTGGTGGTGGAAGCAACAAAACATTCTCTACCAGAAAATGATAAAGAGTGCTGATAATGGAGAATTTCAGTGCATGGAAACAGACTGGAGGAACTTAAATGACCTTGGACATGTTAAGCAAAGGACACAAATTCCTTGAAAGCACACAGATTCTCCTGTATCAACATATCACAGAGCATACTAGAACTAGGGGAAACGATACACCATCTCTACTTGACCTTTTCTAGAACTCCACAGTGTAGCATGGAAATACAACATATGAATTACAATGCTCTCACAGGAGAGAGTGATCATTTGGTGCTTGTATTCGATGCACGAAGGTAGAAACCAAAAAGCTAGTACAGTCATGGCAATTATGTAGAAGTGATTAAAATGATGAGTGTAAATGACATGACCACTTTGGTACTCCAAAATGTGCAACAGACATATATGAGAAAAGAAAGCACAAATGCTGTAAGGTAGAACAAGAAAGAAGAGTACTTTACAGGAGGTGAAAAAGAACTGCTGATCTTCTAAAGAAGCCACAGCTCATCCAGAGAAGAAAAGTAAACTTTCTTACACATTTCTTTGCCATTTCTCGCATTATCAAAGTAATAACAGGAACAGATGAAAAAAGGCCTATCAAATGATTTACCAGATAAAGACCTTAAACACAAAATATCATATGAAACATAGAAAAAGGAATAATAAGTACAAAAAGGGTTTAAGGTATAACAAGACAGGCACTTCACAAGAGGCAAGAAAGAATCACTGTAAAATTAGTTATGATTTAGGAATTACTTATGAAGAGAATTTAACTCGGAAAAATAATGCTGGGTAAAGATTGAACTTAATCCAGTCATAACTATCTGGGGAAAAAAAGGCAGTGCCAATGATAATAACAATAATCTTCTTCATCTGCTTTACTTATACACTGTTGCTGCAATCCAATGAGAAAAAAGCGTATCTACCTATCTATATTTCTGACGCTCTTTCCCTCAAGGAACTCCCTCAAGGGAGTGACCATGACAAGTCTCCAAAACTAGTGAACTACAGTGCTGCTTCTCAGCCTTTAGTACCTCACCCTTAACAGGCCATCAGCAGAGGGCAAGTCTAGTGCAGTGTTTGCAGAGGTTCCTATCTAATGCTCCTAAATATTACTACTATTACCTAAAGATCTTACCTACTATTACAATCTACTGCTCCTACCATTTGGTCAAAAGGCAGGCCTAGCACACAGTACTCAATATAAAAGAGTTTGAGAGTTAAGTCTTGTCAAGTATGTTTGGGGAAAGAATGCCTGCAGTCCACATGGGAGTGAGGTAAAAAGAAGTGACAGCTACTTGGGTCAGAGAATTGTATCTTAACAATAGGTAGGTTCACACAAACATGACCTTCATAATCTATCTATTTATTTATCTATTATAACTAATCACCATCTCCCACGTTAGCGAGGTAGCATAAGGAAACAAAGAATGGCCCAATCCACCCACATACACATGTATACATAATATTTCTCATAAAACTATGCATAATTGGTCTTACCTTAAATGTTGTAAAGCCTGCAGCATGACCTTCAATAGGCTGGCTGGCTTTCCTTTCTACACTGTAGAGCTGCATAAAACCCACAACACGATTCTGCTGTGCTGAGATACCAATTAGTAGTAGCCAATTCTGCTTGGCATCTGTGCGGTAGTTTATAATTTGGCAACCATTTAAACTGCTGTGACGGTCAAACATCTTTTGCGGCTGTGCATCTCCTGTTCAAAAATGCAAGACAATCAATAAATTTGCATCCTTTCACAATCATATTCATTCTTCCTCCCAACTTTAACAAGGTAGCACCAATAAAACAAACAAAAACCTCATTTATTAACTTCCACTCTCAAGCTGTTGTGTACAAATGATACACAATCAAAGCCCAATTCAAATCTAAAATATTCTTTTTTCTAATTCACAATTTCAAGTGCTCATAGTTAAGTAGCACCTGAAACATAAACAACAACCTTATTTGGTAACATCCACACTCTAGCTATCATGTATAATGCACCACAACCAGAGACCCCTATCCATAGTATTCACAGACCTCCTATATATATGTCTATACATCTGATGCCCATTCCTCTGGGATCTTCCTCAAGGGGATGGGAACAGCAAAAGTGTTTCCATAACAGGTGAACTCTACTGCTGCTTCTTAGACTTTAGTGCCTCACCCATAACAGGCCACCAGTAAAGGGCAACTCTAGAGCAGTGTTTCATGAGACTCCTACCCATTGTTCCTTCCAACTACTTATACCTAAAGTTCATTTCTCCTGATCACTTAATATGCCCTAGTTCAGCCTACTGAATATTTGTCTCCCTGTACACCACAATCCTCCAATTCAATCTATCCTCTGCGCATCACTTATCCTCCTGAATGTTTGGCCCCCAACAGTTTCTTTTGCTACTTCAAGAAAGATGTGCATAGCATGGAAGCCCTGCCATTTTGGCAAAATTTTGTTGTAGGTACTCATGAGTATGTACTCCTTTATCCTCTTAATCTCTCTCTTCACTAATCCTACCCTTTATGTCCAAACCATTTCAGCATACCCAGGTCAGCTCCATCATACTCTGCTTACTTCTATATCTCTCTTTTACATTGTTATCCTTATGCAATCATTCCCCCTTGCACAACTTACTGTCCTCGTCATTACCAAAACAAAAACGATGACTACTGGCTCAGGCACCTATTCACATGTGGCACAAACGTCAACTCTAAACCTTGCAAGCAAACAGAAAACTCGAACATAAACTGGCATCCTTGTTATAACGCCACAGTATTGGCTTAAGACTAATGTGAACATCAATAACCATTATAAAAAATTTCTGAGGCATTTTAAAGCATTTTCAAAATGTTCTGTAACCATTTTTCAAATGGACTTATCCCAGCGTTTACAATGAGAATCTCCGGAAAAATGTGATTAATGAATTTTCAATTCTTGAAAGGTTTTTCAGGAAGGAACCTTTTGTAACTCTGGGTCTACCTTTAACTGTAATTCATACAGTCAACATAACTTTTTCTGGGATGCAGTTGTAGCCTAATACTTTCAAAATCTAGGTACAGTCGTAGGGATGTTTCATGATGCTAAGTTGTCAATAATGAACTTATTAATTCATGATTCAACAAAAATCTTTCCCACCCTGAAGTATATCATTCAACAAGAACAAAGAATTAATTATGAATACAAAGGGCCCTAGTACTGAAACAGCTTGCAGAGTGACATTTCCCTACTGCAACATTCAAGAATCATCGAAGAATGTGTCAATGAAGCCTTGCAATAGCCAATGATACTTCTCCATCAGTCTGTTTCTCTGTCTACACAAGTTGTTAATTCTCCCCTTTTGTGCAGTACAAGAAGAGTTTTACATTCATAGGGCCTTATCCCTTGGACTTTGCTTTCATACCACTAATTAAACTTAAGTATGATGTCAGTATTTGAAATTTTACTGCTTTGCTTGTTCCATTTGTCAGTACTCTGACATCTTCAAAAATCTTTTGTATTGCCTCTAGTTGCTCATCCTTTATCAGTCTTTCAAAAGTAGAGCAACCAGGTACCATGGCATGAGCTTGAGCAGGGAACTTAATGAAACTGTGAATACTGACAGTGTTCAAGGGTTTGAAGGGTTGTGTAACAACAGAGTTCAAGACAATGGATTTCACTAAAGTGAGTTCCCTATACAGCATTAAATGAGGAAATTCAGTGAGGTATGTGGTCAGTCACAGGTATTTGCTTTCACAGAATTCAGTTTTAATACTCATGCTTGCAGAACTTTTAAAATGAATATAATGTTCAAGTGATTTGTTTTCATCATTCCTTGCATTTCCAGAACTCTGGTCAAATTAGCCTTCAAACCACAGAAACCATAACTCAACTACAACTAATTTTCCAACACTCTTAACATTATAACAACATTATTCTATAAAACACAATGGCTAATGCATTACACATCCCAGTTTTGCAACATTTCAAATGTAAAACTTCTTCATAATCTGATGATGACTCTTACTTTGCTACTGGCACAAATAAACTGTAAACAGTCTAATTTATGTGGAAAAAGCAAACATGTATGAAAGAAAGCCATCAAACTTAATCCATACAAATACCTGGTACCGTCAAAAATAGCTTACCATCCATACTCCAATGAAAAACTGCAGTTTCGGTTACTAGTGCCAGCTTGTTGGTGGATATCCATTTCCAAAACTGTATTTCTGTGTCCATTGTATGAGCTGCAAAACAAATACCAGAACCAATTATACAAACCTCTGAATAGTAATGCCACCATAACCTGAATATGAATTGAAATGAGGGAAAAATTAATTCTGAACTCCAAGAAAGCTTCAATGTCTCTGATCATAAGCATATGCCATCAATCTTCAGCACACATTCAACAATACTATGCTCAAACAATGTGCGCTCTGTAAATCTCATAATTCAAAAATAAGAAAAAAGAGCAAGCTTTTACTGAATGCTAATCACCGTCTAACCCACAGTCCATCAAATAAGTACTATGTACTGACCACAAGAGCCAGCAATCAATTTAATTGTAGCATGAGAAATGTTTAAACTCTTAGGCACTAATAAATTTAGAAAAAGTCACTAGTTACCCTAAATTTTGTGACAAAAGGGCAGCATTGTTGAGATTCAGAATTAAACAATGATATAACATTAATAAAGCAGTACTATATCTTCATAAAATTGTACATTTATAAACCTTTATCATACCTGCACTAAGATGCATCCACTATCATCTTTAAAACTAACAAAGCACTTATTACTAAATTGTCTTGCACTCTTTTCACAATGATGCACGAACATCACGACACTGTATGACCTATGGTCCCGATCAGTAGACATGACTGGCTTCCTAAGTGCTGCAGGAGTGTCAATGATAAAAGAGATGTTATCCTTCTTCAATACGAAAAAGCAAGAAGATAGCCCATAGGACTTCAATGTATCCTTACCACTCACTCAATCAAGCTACTCTTGCTCCCACACCTTTCTTGGAATGCCATTTCTCAAATGATCAGCCCAACTCAGGAGACACATCATCCTCAGGCATTTTGCTACCAACAAAACAACCACCATTCTATCCTTTGCACCTAAGGCCCAGAGCACATCTAATAATAGTATATCCATCTTAACCTTGCAGCCACAGGCTTCTTGTTTCACACACTCCTTAATGCACTAAGGCCCTACATACCCACTTCCACCCAAGATTCACTTTGGCCCTCATAGTTTCATCTATTGCTAATCACTGGTTCTAAAAATGGAACTTCACTTACCTTTGATCTTTGTTTTCATTTCAATGTTGAAAATCTGCAGTGTCTTCTGAGCTGAAATGTAAGAGAATACTAAACTTTCTGAATCAAGATGAACATTACAACAAATTCCTTAAATATTCAGCAACTTTACAATAAATGTAAAAGATCCAATAGAGGGTAACTGAAAATGTTCTAACAAGAGATCCATGTCTTCAACCTCTATTATCTCTTGAAAATGACTGGTGAAGGTCTTCACATTCTTCAATTACCTACTCTGTTACATGTATATTTCCAGATGGAACTTGAATTTCTACAGAAGCTTTTCTTCTTAAAATTCACTGCAAGTTTGATGAACATCCCCAAAAATTCAAAATTTCCCTCAACACACCATAAACTTGTTTCATCACAAACACTTAGTAATTACCACCTCATTACTCAAGTATTGATTTGGCATGAAAAATTTCTAAAGCAACAAACTTTGGTGACTGTTTTATGGTTATGCCCATCATGCTTGTTATTTACAGGAACAAACTGTGGTAAATTAAACAAATGGGAACAAATAATTCTCTGAGAGACTTATAACAAGAAACTGCATTTTAGCACTATTAAATTCACCAAGATGTTGCTTCACCACTCCGAAATGCTGCACCGTTCCAAACTGACATAGGAAATATGATCAGTACAAGGAGGAGAATGAGTATAGGCAAAAGTAAGGTAGGAAATGTGAGATAACATATGTAAAAAGGAATAATCAGGCAAAAGTAAGGTAGGAAATGTGAGATAACATATGTAAAAAGGAATAATCAGCATAAGAATGAATATGCTTTACAGTAGAAGAGGGAAGATACTTTATGGAGAGTAGAAACAGACACAATGATAGACCTAAACCCTGAAGAGCTCCATTATTAAGAGGATACGAGAGGAAGTCGTTCCACTGAAGACTAATGCAATGGAATGGCCAGAAAAGTAACCACATTAGAAAACAGGGAGATGCTGTGAAATCAAAGGAGGTTAGTTCAGAAAGCAAAGATTTATGCCATACCCTGTCAAATACTTTGCTGATGTTAAGGGTTACAACAAAAGTTTCATAAAAATCCCAGAGAGGAAGACAAGGGGCAAGCCACACAAGAGAGATCACCAGAGGATCTAGCACTGCAAAATTTATATCAGCTGTCTGAAAGATGAGAATAGGATTGTAAGTACTTAAGAAAGTAAGAGTTCAGGTGGGATCCAAAGACTTTGGAGAGAGCAGAAGAGCAATGGGCAATTGTTGGAGGGTACAGCAGTCTCCTTTCTTAGGAATGGGTTGCACCAAGGAACATTTCCAAACAGAAGGGAAAGTCAGGGTTTTTGAACAGAGGCAAAATATGCAAGCAAGGATTGGTGCTAGCTCAGAGGCACATGGGGCCAGATACACAATGATTTAATCGTATGAAAGGCACACTGAGCCAGAGGTACACTATGATGATAAATGAAAAGCACAGGGGGAAGAGGTAAATCATATCTAAATATATGAAACAATTATGTACAAGAAACCATTTTTTCCTGTTTTATAAATGTAGGGTACATACAATATGATGGTTCTCAATCTAAAAAACATCAATAATCCTGCAATGATCCAGTATTTCCAAAGTGCTGCAAAAAGAAAAATGAGAATTTCATAACATTTACTAAAAAACAAAAATATTACATACCTTTTAGAGCAATTACTTTCGATGCTGGATTCATAATTGCTGAATCTCCAGAAATGGGCCGTCGGATTGGGTTGGTTGGGTCGGCCATGTCAATAATAACTACCTGTGAGGTTTCCCCCACCTTTTCTCGGACACAGATGAACTTGTCAGACTCCATTGTGAGGGTATTAAACCCAATGTTAGATGCCTGAATCCCCACATTGGTGAGCTGAAATACAAGCACTGAATATGAAAACCTATAAACCAGAATATTAGCAGCATCTGCACTTGCTCATACTGTCTCATAAACAATGACATACATAAATACTAAAAACGAATTTCGAAACCAAAATCAAAAGAACATAAAGCACTCGTATTTTCCTTGGATATGACAAAACATGTTTGCCATCTTAACTTCCCAAACATGGGCTCACTATCTGGTTTAACCCACTCACTCTGGCTGTCCCACATATGCAAATTTTTCCCAGTCACTATTGATGTTCCACCAGGTGCCCTGCCCTTTCAAAAATTTTGTACAAGCTATGGCAGATTTTTTTTTCCTGGAAGAGAATAAAGTACCAGGCATCCCATGCCAGTGTGATATTTCTCCCTTTGGCTGGCTCAGGACTTCTAAAATGGTGAAAACAGAAGTGCAATAATTATGTGCAAGCAGAGTAGCAGCTCAAGACCTAAACCATTTTGTTGATTTACTGGACGCCATTGATTCACATATCATAAATGTAAAGATGCTCAAAACTGTTGATCTGTTATATAGCATGATGTGCAGAAAACCTTAGGGAACGAGAGGAAATGCGATTCACATTCTTCTGATATGTAAGACAGACCACACACAGCAGGGAAGCATCTATACCTTGTGATAAGAAGCTATAGGCTTCCATAAATTTTACTTCAACATAATTTTCTTTTGATTCAAATAACTCTGACAATTGAATGTATGTGTAGCTAGATTACCTTCTGAAGTACTCTGATGATAATGGACCTTATTGTGAGACTAATGGTTACTATGACCATGTGAAAGCAATACTACCCTGGTTTTCACCAAGCAATAGATTTGGGAAGTTCACTATTCTCATTAAAGACTAAATGTATTGCTTCTAATAGATTTTAAAGCTCAAGATATGTAAAAACACATAGGATATACGTATACTAGACAACAAAAAATTATCCGAAATGAAAATATCCAGCAAACTTGTGCCACAAGACTGCTTTCTACTATTACTGCTATAGCACCAATTTTTCTCATAATATGTATCCCACATCTGGTAATACATCTGAGAAAGTGTGACCTATGCTTGATAACACACACAGAAAATTCGAAGAAAAATTAATGCCTTTTCAAGGCTTATGAACCGATGAGTCATTGTTGTGGAAGGGTAGCCTGGGTTTCAAACAGTCATAACATCTAAATACCATCACCTTAGTAAGATGATATCTGTGCTCTATAATGCTGAAAGTACTTTTGTCTTCAATTTCATAGTATATGCTGGATTTGAGACAAACATCTCTGGATCTGTACCGAAAGCTTTCCTGTCACATCCTGTCAAAGGACATGACTTACACAAAGTCCTTGATTGCTGTTGTCACTTCCAGGAACAGTGTTAAAATGAATTTTTTCTATTGATGCAACAATATATATTGGGAGATGAGTTCTTGGACACAAGATTGGAAACATATTTTGGGACAAACAAGGCCAAAGCCTTACTAGATAATCAAAAAATAACACTATACTCTAGTAAAACAACTAATACATAACACTGAAAAATAAAGGCTCCATTGCTGAACTTTCTCTAGTCTTTCTTCAAATCCTCAAACTCTGCTTTCTCCATAATTAAGGGCACACTCAAATGAATCCAACACTGATACTGCTCCTCCAAGCCAAATGTATTAAATAACCATAATATAAGTCATTCATCCATCCTTCAAATGAGCAGTACATGAAGCAGCAGCAGTTTTAGATTACCTTATATATATTTCATCCTAACAATCTTTAAAAGAGGCCTCACCACAGCTGTTGAAAGACAGCGTATCTTAGAATGTTGACAAAGTTCTCTAGCTTTAGTAATGTTTACCTTCCAAGGTTACAGTTATTCCTTTTTTATCATGAAATTTCAGACATTACTATTCCTTCTGTCAACCACATTTAACAGTGCAATGCTGTCAAATCTCCAACAGAAATAATGTAACTTAAAAATAATAGCAATACATATCACAATGACTGGTTTTTGCAGTTTATTGACAATGGCAAAAGGACATTATCTAAGACTTCCTGTGTAGGTAACTGGTATCACAGCCCAAAAAATGTTGCCAGCACAAGCAAAATAGGTGCACATAGTATGATATGTGCAAGTAGGAAATTCAGGTATGCATTACTGCAGTTGGAAAGTGGTGTAGTGTCATGAAATCAAAAATGCATTTTGTTCAACACAAAGTGGTGTGTCAACTATGTTAAACATATGTCTTTCACTATTCTGAGACACTGAACTGGACAGTACCAAGTAATAAAGAGGACATGAATCTATTGATCTACCTATATGTCTGATGCCCACTCTCTTCAGGAACTCCCATCAAGGTGGCCATGGTAAAATAGTCTCCAACTTATTCATCCTTACATGCCTCTTTTGCATTCACAATTCCATGCATTCTTCCACCATTTCTCTTCCTCCAGTATCTTACGCACTATTTCCACCATGTTACAGGTGGTCTTCCCCTTGCACTAACCCTTTTACTTGTACTATCATACTCTCTCCTTGTAATATATCAGTCTTGCATTCTTTCCACATGCCAAAACCATCTCTGAGTATTACATTTCACCCACTCTACCCATCCATTATTCATTCCCTTTGTGTACCTTGCCATGCCACATCTTTCATATGCCTCCTCATTCCTTTCTTCATCTAGTTATAACACAGCCTCCTCTCAAACAGCTCATTTCCACAGCCTGGATTCTTGAGCTCTGCAACTCATTCCACATCCATGTTTCAGCTGCACAGGAGTAGGTCAGGAAGACTATGCTTTCCCTTTATCCTTTCTTCACTTCCATATCTACATCTCTACCCTTCATTATTATATTAAGGGATCAAATTACTCTTCTACCTTGTACTTCTCTCTTCCACACATCTACTTCCATCTCACCAAATGTACCAAAGATAGCTACTAAATACTTAAATTCTCTCGCCTCTTCCTGTCTTTTTCCCCCCAATTATCTATAACTTTTGCTCTTTAGTATTTTACAACAATTACACAAATCATGCAACACACTTTACAACCTTCTGCAACTCCTCCTATCTCAGCAAACTAACGCAGTATCATCTGCAAGCGGGCCTGTCAAATGCCACCAAATTTCACCGCCACACTCCATCTCTCCATCGTATTTCCCTAGTTTTGCTTTCACCTCTAATATCACTTCATTCAAATATAAGTTAAAAAGCCATTATGACATCACACAGCCGTGCCTCACACCTTAATGTACAAAAAAAACTTTGACTCAACTCCCCATTCACTCTTACAAATGCATTTGCTACTCTAAAGAAGGGTTTCACATAATCCAACAATTATTC
The DNA here is from genome assembly GCF_036320965.1 of Panulirus ornatus. Classification (NCBI taxonomy): domain Eukaryota; kingdom Metazoa; phylum Arthropoda; class Malacostraca; order Decapoda; family Palinuridae; genus Panulirus; species Panulirus ornatus. The sequence continues at coordinate 24,131,848 of NC_092256.1, forward strand.
GTGCCTCCCCCTACATCCTTAACAAATTTCATAAAGCATCCCACTCTACTTTCAAATGCTTGCTCCAGATCCATAAAAACGGCATACAGCTTCCTACCTTTTGCTATACACTTTTCCAGTCATTTTCACTTTAAAAATCTGATCCACAATCCCTTACAGCACGTCAACCCCAGTATACCACACTTTTTCAATTCACTCTATTTCTTGCATGTCTCTCACCCTCCTGTATCTTCAGGCCCTGATCACTCCATCCTTCCATCTCCAATTTGATATCTTGCTTCTTATTCCCTCCATCTCAGACACGTATATCCTCTTTGTCAATCTTTCCTCTCATTCACTCCAAATGTCCAAACCATTTCAACACATACTCTTCTACTCTCTAAATCACTCTTCATTACCACACACACACACACACACATATATATATATATTCATACTACTCGCCATCTCCTGCATTAGCGAGGTAGCGTTAAGAACAGAGGATCGAGCCTTTGAGGGAAATCGTCACTTGGCCCCCTTCTCTGTTCTTTCTTTTGGAAAATTAAAAAACGAGAGGGGAGGATTTTCAGCACCCCATTCCCTCCCCTTTTAAGTCACCTTCCAAGACACGCAGGGAATACGTAGAAAGTATTCTTTCTCCCCTATCCCAGGGATAATTTGACAGCTAGAGACTGAGTGTGAACAAATGTGGCCTTTGTTGTCTTTTCCTAGTGCTACCACGTACGCAAGCAGGGTGAGGGGGTTGTCATTTCATGTGTGGCGGGGTGGCAACAGGAATGAATAAAGGCAGCAAATTATGTACATGTGTATATATGTATATGTTGAAATGCATAGGTATATGTTTGTGTGGCCGTGTATGTATAAACATGTGTATGTGGGTGGGTTGGGCCATGAAAACTGAAGACTTGTGTCCACCATCGACTAGTACTTGGTTTTCCTTTCCTCTCTATACATTCCTTGAAATTTCCAATAACTGAATCAGCAAGGTTCTGAAGCCAATTAGGGTTCATATTTGCCCAAATTTTACAAATGGGTGCCTTCAGCTAAGGATATGATTGATTTGTTCTTTTATTTTCATTAGCATCAAATTTTTACTGGATCCGAACCTGGTGAATTCCCAGACGTCACTGAAAAATTCCACCACACAGTCCTTCAGCCAATCATTGAGTAGCTTGGCAGTGTCATGTGTAATGCACCGAAACCACAGCTCCCTATCCACATCCAAGCCCCACAGGCCTTTCCATGGTTTATACAGAAGAGAGGCAGAGGTAAGACACCGCTGGTAAACAAGTGTTTCCAGTTCGTTATGGTCTGGCACCAAGCCTGTCTTCATCATTGGCCATGAATGAGTAGAAAGACAATTATGAGTTCTCTTCAAGTGATACTGTGCAATTTACTATGGCACGTTTATTCATGAATTCTATCTTTCCGGGGGCCGCCATGTTTACAAAGATGGCAAATGAGACACGGGATGAGAGTATCAGCAAACTTCAGAGAGAACAGAGAATGTGTTGGAAGGAAGTTAATTGTGAGAGAAAACCAGAGGGCAAATGGGGACATCAGTGAAGGTGGCAAATGGAGTAGTAGTAACAGGCAAAGATACCTAGGTGATATGGAGTGAATACTTTCAAGGTCAGTTGCATGTATTTGACAGTGGCATGTGTGGGACAACTAGGTCTGGAAGGTATGCAAAATGCAGGAGTCATGGCATGTGGACTGGTGAAAATATAGATGGTGGTGAAAGCTCTGCATATGAAGTGAGGCAAGGAAGCCAAAGAGGATGGAACTGCAAATGAATTCTCAAGGAAGGAGGTGACTGTGTTATTGATTGGTTTGTTAGAATTTTTCATGTGGGTATGGCTTATGGCTTGGCAAAATGATTTGTTTAGTGTCATTATGTACAAGTAAAGGGGAAAAAATCTACTGCTCAAATTACAGCAGTACAAGTTTGCCGAGTGTACTGGAAAGTTGTACGAGAGTGGTGACGTACAGTGTCAGACTAGGGAAGATACATTCAAGTTACTAGAGAGGTAGAGGTTGTGTAGATTAGCTGTTTGTTTTGAAGACACGTGTGAGAAATACTTAGGGAATCAGTAGAATTTGTATGAATCACTTATGGAACTGGAAAATGCACATGATACAATTGATAGAGATGCACTCTAAAAGTTACAAATATATGTTGTGAGAAGAAAGCTGCATGAAGCAGCAAAGACTTTAACAATGAAGCAAAGAGTGTGCACACACAGGAAGAGAGGAGGGCAAGTGTTTCAAAGGCAAGTTTGCAGCAGGAACATGTGATATCAACAAGGCTGTTCAATCTGTTTATGGATTGGGTGGTGAGGAAGGTAAATGCAAGAGTCTTTGAGAGAGGAGCAGGTCTGCAGGCTGTCAGGAATAGCAAGGTGTGTGTGAATTAGCTGATAAGGTGCTGGTGACAGATTCAAGCTACACAAGTTGGTTTTTTAATTAGGGAGTGTGTGTGAAGAGAAAGTTGAGAGCAAGAGTGAATAAAAGCAGTTATTTGGTTTAGCATTGGAGAGAGGCATATTAGCTGGAGATATGAGTTTTAATGGTAAAACTTAAGAGATGTTTCAACACCTAACCAATTATCATCAGAAACAGCATGAGACGCACAGCAGAGAAGTTTAAGGGTACACTGGAAAATTATCTACAAAGTGTACCAGACCACCCAAGCTGTGGGGGTCATGTAAGCCTAAGGGCTGCAGCTTCCAACAGCTTGGGTGATCTAGGACACAACTGAACATCCAGGCTGTGAAAGTGAAGACTTCACCAGGTAAGTATTCTGGATACCTACAATTGGATTTGGCAGCAAATAGAAATATGGAAGCTGAAGTGAGTCAAAAGGAGGCAAAGGTCCTTGGAGCACTGAGGAATGTGTGGAGAGGTCACTTTATGGTAGCGTGAGGAAAAGCATGCATGAAGGTATAACAGTCTCGACAGCAATGTATGGATAAGACACAACGGTTCTAGATGAGAATAGTATGTTAAAGAATAAACGTGTTAGATATGAATGAATGTGCCAGATAAAGAAATTCTTAAGGATAATATGAGGTGTGAAGAAGGCTGACAGAGAAAGAACTGATAGGCTAAGTGTGGTAATTAGACAAGTATGGTTACGAGAGCTGAGGATGGTGTGCTAAAATGGTTTGGACATATGGAGAGTATGATAGACAAGAGGTTGACAAGGTTTTGTGTGTCATAAGTGGAGACAATGAGAAGACTGGTAGGGAGATGTATGGATAGAGTGAAAAGTTCTGAGTACATGGGGTATGAATATGCAGGTTGTAAAGTATGAATGAGATAGAGTGATTTGGCATAAAAGGGGATATGCTGTCAGTGGACCGGAACATGGCATATTAAGTGGCTGGGGTTATCCATGAAATGGTCTGTGGGGCCTGGCTGTGGATAGGGGGCTGATGTTCGTTACAGTGCACTAAACATGAAAGCCAGAGATTGCATGTGAATGAATGAGGCCATTTCTTCTGTTCTTTGCACTCACTAAAACTGGAATTGGCATATATATATATATATATATATATATATATATATATATATATATATATACTATACATATTCAACATTTCCCATGTCAGCACGGTAATATTAAGAACAGAGGACCGAGCCTTAAGAGGGAATATCCTAACTTGGCCCCCTTCTGCTTTCTTTTTTCTTTTGAAAGTAAAAAACAGGATATGTAGAAAACCAATAAACACAGAAGGTATATAATAATGAAATAGATGACATGTTGAAACTGGGACCCACAAGCATTAAACCCAAAGTACTCAAAAACAGTGTCACGTATCACTTTTAAGGCAGCGCTGAAATAACACGTATATGAAAGACATGCATATCAATGAACTACTTATACTTAAGAAATAGTTATACTGAGATAACAGTTCGGAGCTTTAGAATTTATTCTATTACGATCAATGATGTTGAGGGCCATGATGATCCAGATACATATAAGGTAAAAGTATGGGAAACTTCCAAAAATCAACAAAACCAAAGTGAATTTCACCAATCTTAACCTGACAACTTTAATTTACAAATTTACGTACACTGAAAAAAAGTATGAATAGTTTTATGTCATTTGCAATCAGTCCCAAGAAATTACATTGCAATGTGTGTTTAGTGTTCTGTGAGTGGGTATATCTCCTACACCTACAAGCATAGGTAGATGGGAGAAATCTCTAGAAATTTTAGGATGTTAGGTAAATCTTAACCTTACATTAGGTTTTCATAGGTTCTGTCAATCTATAATGTCTCTGTTTAAACTATCATACTTGAACACCATACCCCCTACATCGCTTTTCAAGGGGATGAAACAATAAAAAATCATGATACCCTAGTTAAAATAATTCTAACTGGTTATAGTAAGTTCAATTGTGTTTTTCATCCACATCCAAAAGTTTTTCGTTAAGCCCCAAAACTGGTACTTTATCAATACAGGTAACAACCTGCATAATTGCATTATACAGTGTTCTAACCTGCCCAAACATGAGCAAATATTCCTGAACAATGTTAGCATGAATCTTAAATGTGGCAAAGTACCCTCAAAGAGGCATGACCTTTCTCATACCTATACCTTTTAGGAAATATTACTAATTTGTAATGATCATTTCATCAGAATAAGCAACTGGTAAGTCAGAGAACCTAAATAAAAACATCTTAATGTTACTCTACCCCTTAATCATTCATCCAATGTCTCATCACACCAATGATACTTATAATGTATTCAACTACATCAAACAGTCACTATATAATACTTCGCACGACCTCCTCCTCCCTCCTGCAGCAGCCACCACTTACGGCCTTTTCCTATGGCGAAATAATTGCTTTCACTACGAGAGAAGTGAAAATCACGTGAGGTGCGCATCCCTCTACCTCCCTCCATCAAATACATAATGTATTTGTAACCCTTCACTTGTCAATGTTTCTCGGCAATACTGCATTCGTACATATGGTTGGAGAAAGGTTCATAATGAGCTCACATACAGCCACAACGCAAGGTAAACATTCGACCACCTGGCGTCTCGGGAACCTGATGGATTTCGTCATCTCCAACCTACGGTTTTCTTATTTTCTGTAGTTTTAACCCCACCGATAATCCACTCCTGATAAGGAAACTAAGGAATATACGTTTCCTGAGGTTGTGGAAGGGAGGTACTTACAGCGGAAACGGCATTTAAAGTTTCCCAGAGGCCGTCTAATCATATGACGGTCAGTGGGCGTTAGGATTTTCATCACCATAACATTTTTAACAAACCTGTAAGTGCTCCTGGAATCGTATGGGTAACGATTGCGTCATCTTTCCGGTATAGGTGGATGTAAGGAGGGGGTAAAGAGACGAGAAATCCGTTAGTAAAGGACTATTTCGCGCTATCCCAACCCATCCAGAGCGTAACACTGCAGTACCGACACTATCCAATATGTCTGCCTCTGTGACAAGTGCAGCTAGTCCGCCCTCTATGTGTTCCTCCGCCACCCAAATATCTGTTATAGTATTATATCCTACTATATTGATGGACTTTGTATATATATAACATATAATTGCTATAAATCTAAATAAAATACAGTAGTTATGACCTACAAATTTACTATATAATAGAGGAATCAGTATGTTGGCGGAAGGATAAGTGAGTTGTGCGTCCTGCCAACTGAGCAGCCTCTGTCAGATTTCTCATTGATCCACCATGGTATCCTTACGACAGGATCGCTCTAATTTTTGCAATTAGTTACTAGAAAAGGTATCAGGTAAACAGTACTTATATATTTATTGTTTCTGATTTTCAATAGACCACATCTATTATTTAATACTACGATTTGATGATGATAATAGTGTACCAAATTCATTTCGGTTGAAACTGGTAATTTTAGAAAATTACTAGTGACAGTGCAGAACCACACAGTCAATGAATTAATACTACAAGTCATAGATGAATTCATGAATGTCAGAAATATCCATCATATTAAATCTCAAAATAGAGTGCCTCAATTAAATTGTGCTTAAGATATCTATTACATGTAAGTTATTAAAAAATTAATTTCTTCTTGAGTGAATTTGATGTCTAGAATTCCTGACAGAAACAATATATCACCAAACTTATGAATCATAAAGAGTGCCAACTAATTCTTTAATACAAATAGGGATAAGCTTTCTCACACTGCTAACTTCAGTTATGTCACAGTAACTATTGAACTGACGATTGCGAAACTGGAAACTTTAAGTATCCATAATTGGTATGGGTAATAATTTCATAATGACTTGGAGATCGTTAATGTAGTGTCCGACAATAGATATATTTTGTTTAAGATCAGTAGTAGTTATCAATTACAGTTTAAGATCAGTAGTAGTTATCAATTATCAAGATCAATAGTAGTTATCAGTTATTGTGTTTAAGATCAGTAGTAGTTATCAATTATTGTTTAAGATCCATAGTAATCAGTTATTGTGTTTAAGATCAGTAGTAGTTATCAATTATTGTTGAAGATCAGTAGTAATCAATTATTGTTTAAGATCAATAGTAGTTATCAGTTATTGTTTAAGATCAGTAGCAGTTATCAATTATTAAGATCAATAGTAGTTATCATTTATTGGTTTAAGATCAGTAGTTATCAATTATTGTGTTTAAGATCAGTATTAGTTATTAATTATTGTTTAAGATCAGTAATAGTTATCAGTTATTGGTTTAAGATCAGTAGTTATAAATTATTGTGTTTAAGATCAGTAGTAGTTATCAGTTATTGGTTTAAGATCAGTAGTTATCAATTATTGTGTTTAAGATCAGTATTAGTTATTAATTATTGTTTAAGATCAGTAGTAGTTATCAGTTATTGGTTTAAGATCAGTAGTTATAAATTATTGTTTAAGATCAGTAGTAGTTATCAGTTATTGGTTTAAGATCAGTAGTTATAAATTTTTGTGTTTAAGATCAGTAGTGGTTATCAATTACTGTTTAAAATCATTGGTAATTATCAATTACTCAGCAGAAGTTCCCTTCTTGTCCAGCATAAGTTACGATGTTGCCTTACATCAGTTTACTCTGGGTCAGGCTGGGAAGGGACTATATTAGTCTCACAAACGTAGCAAGACAACGTCCCTTATCTAACATTGCCTCGCTGACGATCCTACGTACACTTCACTAATTATAATCACAGGATAAACCAACACTCATTCCGGCTACAATGGTCCAAATGAGGAGAACTGAATAAGAGGCCTATTCCTTGATACAGAAACTGATAACCAGTTATATAAATATCTGTGGCGTATCTTTTCAAACAAAATAATCTATGAGGTCCATTGGAAAATACAAATGAATGTTTCCCAACGACCATTAGCTTAGAGAATCAAGATTGAGTGCTTCATGACACACACACACACACACATATATATATATATATATATATATATATATATATATATATATATATATATATATATATATATATATATATATATATATATATATTGGAAAAGATCACAATTAAGCGCGTGATCAAGGAAATTCCATGTAATCCAAAGGGAACATACGTGTTTCATTTCCCCGTATATATATCATCTTTAATGATATGGTTGCAAGATCCCGCCTGTCTTCTCACCGTGATGGATTTTTTTTTTTTCACGGGCCTTAAAGTTTATACTTGTACAGAGGTAAGCATTACGTGGGGAGAATATATGTTTTAGTGTTGCAAATGTCATGTTACCGTAATTTCAGGATCTGTTCAAAGGTAATATCCGCTCCTAGTAAGCTAGGCAAAGAAAGTCTTGCGGATTAGGTACACAAAATGGAGAATCATGTTTTTTTTTTTGTTTGTAATGCAGTATAATTTGTGATGTCATCAAGACTTAGCTCGTGAAAATATATCTATTATGGAACGCAGACATAAGATGGGTCATGATGCCAAGACTTGGTTATGAGGCAAGGGATGAGACGATGTATCATCTGCACATCCCAGACAGCAAGAAGGGCAGCTTAGCCAACACTGACACTGACACACTACTGTACACAACTTAGTTCCATACCCAGGCAACACCAACATTACAAACTTCCGTAAACAGTTTAGTTCCATACCTAGTCCAAAGACTTTTGAATTAAACCTGTTGGGGACAGTAGTTGGCGAATTGGTGCGTCGTCACAATGTTATCATCACTTGGAACAAACCGTCACCAACGTCACCAGAAGAGTCCCTGATCCAGACCTATGCAGGAGGTTGGCAGTACACTTGATGAATTACCGCAAAGGATCAGTCATTACTATGACAACATACAGGTGTATTATAGTCTGATCTATTTAGCTTCCTGTACAGGTAGTGATGCTACATTCGACGTTGATGGAGAACCAAACCTACACGGATGTAAGGTCAGGTTCATTGGTCTGATTGATTGAAAGTAATGTTTGCAATATCAATTAATTAACCACAAATACTTTGTGAGAACACTCATAGTCCAGACCTTAGTCTAAACCTTGTAACAACACACCTTAGTTGGCAACATCCTAGTGGTTGTATTGACGGTGCAGCGTGGAAGGGTTAGGGACGACAGAGGAAATCGTCAACATGATCTGTACACTATATGATCAACTTAATAATGAATACATTCTCAACTATTGTACCCCTTTCATCCCCTTAAAAGAAAAAAAAATTGCTGTATATGTATGTATTATACAATACATTCATCTGTTATAGTGTTTTCATTACTGACCAACGAAACATTCGTGTTTAACTGCCTTCCTAAAACATTAACATTGGCTTAAAATATTTTTTTCTGTCTACAAAATGCTATTAATTTGAGTCATCGGAAAAACTCTTGATTATTACTATCAGATGCTTTGTGTTACGAAATATTTCATTTTCATTAAAGATGGTAAAAGGTCCTATAAGAAAATAATGTACAAAAGCTGTATTCAATACTTGGGAATTTGATTTAACCTAGAGGTCTAATTCAACAAGCAATAAACTCAAAAAACGTTACGTACCCTAAGATACCAAACTGTATTTACATACTAATCTTGTCTTGTACCTTCCATCATTATATAAGCTCATACTCATTCCCTCCCATAAGGGATAAGCGCATTAGCGAGCGCATGACACACTATATTGAGAATGTAGCACTGGATTTCATTTGTTGAGGAGACTTGCCGTGGCCACCCCCTTGAGCAAGTTCCAAGTGGAACAGGCGTCAGAGTTATAGATAGACAAATAGATAACAGTAAACAGTAATCTAGGTGATTGTAAAGGACTACCACTTGATAAACAAAGATGAGCATGGTCTGCAACAGTTTCATTCATGTCTGACAAAAATATTCAATATGTTTGATAACATAATCAACACGTGTAATGAAAGTATAGCAGCTAATGCTTTCTACTGAGCTATTTACTATTTGATACAGTCGTAGATCAAGGGTTATCAACGAAAGTTAAGCCACATGGTATAGATGGGGATTGTAGTCTGGTGGTTGGAGAACTGGTTACACCGCCGTAAACAAAGATTATTAATTAATGATCAAGTCTGGGAATGGTTAGACGTAACAAGTGGAGGGGCACTAGGATGATCAACACACCAGTGGTGTGCCTCATCAACCAACACACTAACTTGCTCATGATCAAGACATCAGGTGGCATACTGTCAGTACACCAGGTGGTGTGTCATCAACACACCAAGTTGCATACCACCACACCAGGTGGCGTGTCGTCTGCACAACAGCTGGCGTACCCTTACCTCACCAGGTGGCACCTACACAATATGTGAACATAATACAGCCATTTGTCGTGGACTGCCCCCCAAACGAATACTCATGTGAGGTGTTTAAGGTTAGTTGTGGCTTCCTGGCTCAAGACGACAACTTGGTACGAGAGCGAGCTGTGGGGTTTAACGTGAAGGATCTCCCAGACCATCATCCACAACAGCAGGTAAGGTCCTGTTCATGCCAGCGTGAGGCCAACAACGCATCAGAATGCCACAATCACAACGTCTCTACCGCTCGGTTAATACTACAAATCCTTTCGCGAATTTTGCCCCCGTGTCCCACCCTTAAAATATCCCCCCCCCCTCCTCCCCCACTTGAGCATGGCGGTACGATCCTGGAGCACGATGGTACGACCCTTCAACAGTACAGCACAACCCGTGGCTCTGATGGTTTGGTCTTTCACCTGGCCCTTAAGAGAACACGGCCGCCGTCAACACAAGTGAGCGTTGGTTTGGGTTGATAACAGCAACACACACACACACACACACACACACACACACACACATATATATATATATATATATATATATATATATATATATATATATATATATATATATATATATATATATATCATTACACTTGATCGCCGTTTCCCGCGTCAGCAAAGTAGCGCCAGGAAACAGACGGAGAAAGAATAGTCCATCCACTCATACACACATATATATCCATAAACGCCCACACACGCATATATACACATGTGCATACTCATACTTGCTTGTCTTCATCCATTCCTGGCGCTACCCCGCCCCACAGGAAACAGCATCGCCACCCCCTACTTCAGCGAGGTAGCGCCAGGAAAAGACAACAAAGGCCACATTCGTTCACACTCAGTCTCTAGCTGTCATGTGTAATGCACCGAAACCACAGATCCCTTTCCACATCCAGGCCACAAAGGTAACACAGTGTATACACGTAATTATTTACAGTTGTCGTCCCCACACCACACTGAAGATAATTCATGGCCGGGGACAGACACAGCAGATGCTGTGGGCCAGGGACACAGCCAGAGCGGGTGTTGTGGGCCAGGGACACAGCTAGAGCGGGTGTTGTGGGCCAGGGACACAGCCAGAGCGGGTGTTGTGGGCCAGGGACACAGCCAGAGCGGGTGTTGTGGGCCAGGGACACAGCTAGAGCGGGTGTTGTGGGCCAGGGACACAGCCAGAGCGGGTGTTGTGGGCCAGGGACACAGCCAGAGCGGGTGTTGTGGGCCAGGGACACAGCCAGAGCGGGTGTTGTGGTCCAGGGACACAGCCAGAGCGGGTGTTGTGGGCCAGGGACACAGCTAGAGCGGGTGTTGTGGGCCAGGGACACAGCCAGAGCGGGTGTTGTGGGCCAGGGACACAGCTAGAGCGGGTGTTGTGGTCCAGGGACACAGCCAGAGCGGGTGTTGTGGGCCAGGGACACAGCCAGAGCGGGTGTTGTGGGCCAGGGACACAGCCAGAGCGGGTGTTGTGGGCCAGGGACACAGCCAGAGCGGGTGTTGTGGGCCAGGGACACAGCTAGAGCGGGTGTTGTGGGCCAGGGACACAGCCAGAGCGGGTGTTGTGGGCCAGGGACACAGCCAGAGCGGGTGTTGTGGGCCAGGGACACAGCCAGAGCGGGTGTTGTGGGCCAGGGACACAGCCAGAGCGGGTGTTGTGGGCCAGGGACACAGCCAGAGCGGGTGTTGTGGGCCAGGGACACAGCTAGAGCGGGTGTTGTGGGCCAGGGACACAGCCAGAGCGGGTGTTGTGGGCCAGGGACACAGCCAGAGCGGGTGTTGTGGGCCAGGGACACAGCCAGAGCGGGTGTTGTGGGCCAGGGACACAGCCAGAGCGGGTGTTGTGGGCCAGGGACACAGCCAGAGCGGGTGTTGTGGGCCAGGGACACAGCCAGAGCGGGTGTTGTGGGCCAGGGACACAGCCAGAGCGGGTGTTGTGGGCGGGCTCGCCGGACACAGTTATTTAAGCCCGGCCGCCGCCCCCGGCCTGTGAAAGATGACCAGCCTGTCTGCCTGACCCTCCACCACCACAGGATGATCACCATCACCACAGGATGATCACCACCACCACAGGATGATCACCACCACCACAGGATGATCACCACCACCACAGGATGATCACCACCACCACAGGATGATCACCATCACCACAGGATGATCACCACCACCACAGGATGATCACCATCACCACAGGATGATCACC